>NC_142197.1:1740000-2040000 GCF_026936395.1 Plectropomus leopardus | reverse complement strand
CTCTAACCACGTCCAGAGTGTCCTCTCATCATGTCCACGTCACACACACACGGAGCAGAAGGAGGGAGGGGGGAGACGGCAACCGCTTACACCGGTGTTCAGCGGTTACTGTGAGCAGCGAGCACGCTAATAAAAGACAGAGACACCAGCGGAGAATGAGAGCGGAGCGGACATTGGGAGACATCGGCGGAGACACCGGCAGAGAAAGAGAGTGGAGCGGACACTGGCGGAAAATGAGAGCGGAGCGGACAATCGGAGACACCGGCGGAGACACCGGCGGAGACACCGTTGGACAATGACAGCGGAGCGGATCAGTCAGCATCAGTAACTCGTCCCCGTATTTGTCTCAGTCTGCGGCACCGTCAGGTCTCACGGTGCAGGCTGGTCAGCAGGTCAATGATGAGAAACAACAGGGACGCTGAGTTTAGGATTATTTCTCTCTTAATTTGTTCATTTGTTATTTTCAAGGCAGAACATGAAGAAAGGGCGCTAACAGGCGGAGCTAATTATCATCAGTTTTTTTGTTGTTTTTTTTTAGCAGCGACCAGCTTTGCACCTCCAGCGTGTGGCGCTCTAGGCGACCTCCTTTATGTCCTATAAGAGCCGCCCTGGACAGTATATTTCCTCCTTGTTCACTGATGATCTAAATTATCTAAATGCTAAATGTTTCTCCTGTTGGGTTTTTTTAAAACAATGCCCCTGAGAGGCTCAGAAAAGTCGCTAAAAAGTGATAAAGTCAGCACGTTAGTAGTCCTCTCCTCCCGTCACCCTGGGACCTTAGATCGTCTTGTTCGTTTGTTTTTGGACGTGGAAATGTTGTTTTATTGCATAACGACCGTAACAGTGTCCCCTACACTACAGCGAAAACACCAACTGATGGAGAGTCTCGTCAGTGGTGGGGAAAGAGTTAAAAAAAGATAAAGAAACAAAGGGTTAAACCCTGCTGCTGACTGAGGACATGTTGTGGACTGATCTAGCAGCAGTAGTTTGACACGCAGCATAATGCAATGTGCATAGTACCGGCGGAGCGAAAAAAGAATTTTCTAAATCTACTAATATCTTGCAATTTGTTAACCTTCTTACCAAGTTTCTCATTGCCATTTCACTGATGTTTTTGAAAGAAATTGCACCAATTTGACAAATACCTGCAAAAGGCCTCTGAAAGCAAGAAAAATGACATTGCTCCAGGTTTCAAACTGTTAATGCTCGCGACATTCTTAGGTTGCAACAACCTCAAAAAATTAAGCAAATACAAATAAAATTTAAGTTTAACAATTAGGAATGAAATAATGAAAAATCAAAAGTTATATCTACTTACCTTTATTGAGGTAATCGGTCTGTGAGATTTATAAGAGTAAGTTCATCCTGTGAGTGTATCTACATAACGGCATGATGCTGAAATCAAAGTACTTTTCTCGTGTTTTTCAGATGCTTCTGTTCGCTTTCAAACTGTCTGTATTTCACCACAATGAAGTTCATGTGACTCGAGTATTTTCACACATTCGTGCTGCTTAACAAAGAAGCATGCGTGGTCTGTCTGTTCAGCAGCACTCTACAGACTCAAAGAGCAGACTTTGCCACTTCCTCCGTTCTCCTGTTTGGATTCCGACTTTTGCAACTCGTTCTGAAGGTATTTCCACCGCTCGCTTGAAAGGAGAACAGAAAAGCTTTAAGCTCTGTTGAAAGGTCCAAAAAAAAAGGTCTCTGCAGGGTCAAGACAAGACAAGCTGTGCTGAGGGTGAAAATGGTTTTTCTGCACGGCTGTTGCAACTCCGGGCTTGGCGGTGCAGTGTGCAGAATTTAATTTTTATCAGACGTGATGGTTTGGGCGCTACTCTTTGTCAGGTCGTAACAATACCTTCCCGTGCTTCGGCTGACAAGCAGCGGCGGCGGCAACAGGCTTGGCACGCATTTATCCAGGGAGAGATGATGATTATTGAGCTAACACACTATTATTACTGCAGATAAAAAAGAAATAAAGCTGGTTGATTGCCCATACAGGTGGCGAGAGTTTCATTCCGGTTGAGTTATTCATTCTTTGAAAAGTAACAGGTGATTGTAAATAATGCTAAAAAGCGCAGACAATATCACATATTTTGAATTGCAGGGTACGTCAGGGTAAGCACTGCGGTAAATTCTCGATCACTGCGTCCTTGATCTTTCAGATACGATTTTGTAAGTATATATTTTTCTCTCACACATGGGAATTGAATAAAAAAGACGGGAAAGACGGATTATTTCATTACTTCTGCGTTCATGAGGCCTATTAATACTTTAAAAACCAAAGTAAAACTAATGTCAGCCTTTTTAGAACCACTGTCAAATATATTTCAATTAAGACAAAATTTCATTTTCTCCATAACTTTCTCCGTACTTTTGAATTACTCCAATATCTCAAGAGTCGTCTTTTTTTTTTTTTGTATCAAACTTCATTCCTCCTCAGACAGTAACAATGTGGGGACTTAATTTTTGTGCTCTTTCATGATATCCTACAAGGAGAGACAGGAGGTGGAGGAGCAAAGACGTGACCTTGGAGCCTGGTGTCGGAGCACCATATTGCCCCACACCTGGGAGGCCCGGGGGGAACGGGAGAGCCCATCACCCCTCGGAGCTTTGCAGATGGACCGAAGCTGCAGCAGAGAGGGACAGAGAGGGACAGAGAGGGAGAGGACGGGCCTGAGCGAGGGTGAGAGGGGAGGGAGGATACCCCGCGATGCCTTCAGGGATCCATATGCTCTGCTGACTCAAGCCAATGACACCAATGATGGTGATTGGTTCAGAAACGGGCCAAAGTGGGTCAATCCGCTCACTTCAAGTGAAGCGAGAACTCTTTTGCTGTCTTCATGTGCTCCAAAATACCGTATTTACCGGTTACGAGCACATGAACGGCCCTCCAAAGTCGTATAATTACGAGTGGGAAATTTCAATGATACCCAAGACACCGAGATGTGACGTTTCAGGGCAGCAGAAATGGCCCTAAGCATAAAAAAAAGTGTCAACAATAGACCGTAGAAAATTCTAGATTTTGTTTAAAAAAAAAGTACAATATCTTCTTCTGACATGTAATGGAGAGTGACAAAAACTGTAATGATAATAATAATTATAATAATAATAATAAACTTTATTTCTACAACGCTTTTCTGAACCAGAGTTACAAAGTGCTTCACAAACCAAACTACACAATATTTAGATAAAACAACAACATCATCTAGATTTTAGGTGTTTCTACGATTTTAGGACATATTTCAGATTTTAGGACATTTCTAGGATTTTTGGACATTTCTTGGATTTGAGGACATTTCTCATATTTTTGGACATTTCTTGGATTTGAGGACATTTCTCATATTTTCGAATATTTCTACGAATTTTGGACATTTCTCAGATTTTATGACATTTAAATGGTTTCAGGACCTTCCCCAGATTTTAGGATATTTCTTGGATTTTAGGACATTACTAGGACTGAGTGTTTGTTACTGCAGTTAAGCCGGCCTCTACTCTGAAAAAGATGGTCTTATTTTTTAGAATAATTTATAATAATAGTTATAATAATAACTATTCCCTGAAAACTTTTCAGACAAAAAATAGGACTCATGTTTTAATAATTGTTCAAACTAACAGTAAAGATCAGACCAATCTGACTTCATAATGGCACCATTTACTGACAACAAAGACCAGACCAGATTGGTCTATTTTTTGTTTGTCCAACTACATCTCCCATGAGGCTTTGCCAGCACTCATGTAAGCATGAGTCATGGACGATCACAGATGAACACAAGCTGATAATATCTGATGTGTTATTCTTTTCTGAGACATTTTTGTTGAACCAAACTGTTGTGCATCCCAGTTTTCACACACTTTTCAGACTGGTTTATTTCATTATATCCAGGGTTCCCACAAATTTTCATGGACCAAATTTTAAAACTTTTCAATGACCTTTCAAGGTTTTTTTTTTTGCCCCTCTTCCAGCATTTTTTAAACTTATAAGATTTACACAAACATATGTTCAAGGACTGTTGGAAACTTGAAAATTCAACAACAATTTCTGGTTTTACAGTTTCTGGCTGATAAATTTGGGGTAATTTTTGCGATTTAAAAAAACAAAAAAACATCCATTCCAAACCCATATTTATAAATATCACCAATATAAAGCTAATTGTACTTAAAAATAAAATAAAAAAATCTGAAGTCAGAACCTCTGCAGTGTTTTGGGTTTTTTTGGCATTGTTGTTTTTTGACATTTTCCATAGAAATCACCAGTTTTCCACATAAATTGGCCATAAAACAAAATACATTAAATTGTGCCTTTGTGGGAATGTTTTCTTTAAAAATAGACTTGTGGTTAAAAAAATACAAAATACAGCTATTTAAAGTTGAATACTCCTCTCCTAACAACCAAACCAAAAAGTGCTTAAAAAAAGTGACATGCCTCTTGGGCATACACGAAGGGAGAGACAGGATGCCGGGAGAAAATTAAGAACTTTTGTGACAAACACATTTTTAAAAACCAACCAAAATGTTTTTTTTACACGTCGACACGTCTCAGGGCTATGTTACGCCGTATTTTAAAAAATAAAGTCACCTTTATGTTACGTTAAATGTCATTTCATTTTTTAAACACATCACTTTTCCATGACTTTTCCAAATCTTTCAATGATGTTTACTAGTTCCATGACTTTTCAAGGCCCGGATAATGTGTTTGTGAAATTCCATGACTTTCCAAGGTTTTCAATGACCATGGGCACCCTGTATGTCTTCTACCTGAGTTGTCTCTATCTGACGTAACAGAGCACGAGGTTGTCGCCTGACTGGAGAGCGAGGTGTGTGAGAAAGGTGTGAGACCCGCCCATGTTTTATCATGATGACGTCACCGTTACCGTGGTGACTCGGGCTAGAAATGACACCGAGCAGGGGAGCGATGGGGCTGCTTGTACCCTCATCCAACCTCCGCTCTTCCAAACGCCACCATCCTTCTCTCCCAGCGTCCTCAGCCCTTCTCATCGCCGCATGCCATTTCCCTCCGAGCCTCCTGCCATCTGTGCTCCCAGAAACGCTCCCCGTTTGTTGTTCTCCGGATCTCGCCACTCGTCTTCTGACTCGCAGGATGCTGCCGTGGGGTTTCTCCAACTCTTCCATGTCAGAGACCCCCAAACAAGCCCCCATTAGTCCGCAGACCCCCCTTTGATGAGATTTCTTCCGAGGCAGCCGTACGGGGGGATCTTGGCTGATTTAGTTTTGAATTTCACGACAAACTTCGCTGTATGTGGACGGGTGAAAGCTGCACGCTCTGTAACTGGGGTCATTTCAGCTCAACTGAATTATATTGAATTTTTGTTTCGTTAGGGGCCTTCCGAGGAACCCTGGGGGATCCCAAAACCCCACTTAGAAAGCCACCGCAGCTGCGTACGGAGACAAGAGAGCGAGCTGCAACCTAAAACTAATGTTCTTTTCCTCCAAAGGTCTAAATAGAATAATAAGTCCTCAGGCTCTTCTCTGCAGCTGTCAGAAAGATCAAGTTACAGCCCCGTATGAGCAAGCACACACAAGTGAGTGTGTGTGTGTGTGTGTGTGTGTGTGTGTGTGTGTGTGTGTGTGTGTGTGTGTGTGTGCAGTATGTGTGTGTGTGCAGAGTGTACTTAACACGCTGAATTGCCATCTGCATATGTCTATATAACCAATTTGGCTGCTTAAATGAGCCAATGAGCTGATGAGCCAAGGGCATCATTAAAAATCATATCCCCATCTTTACTCCTGCCTGATCTTATCTGCTCTCTTATCTTCATCTCCATCTTTATCTTGTTTTATATTAGACATGTTCTCATCTCCACTGTCAGTTTTTATCCTTAACTTTATCTGATTCCTCATCTCATCATTGTCTTTATTTTATTCTTTTCCCATTTGGTCTTCGCATGTCTTTTTCTTTATTCTTTTCTTATCTTGGGAGTGTAAAAAGGGGTGTTTTTTTTTAGGTATGAGTGAGTCTTGCATCTCTTTTTTGTCAGACGCATAACTCGTCATCAAAACATCAAACCCAACCCATCAGCTGTCCCGTTCATGCAGACATTGTTTCTGTGCTCTAACTACCTCCGATGGCGGCTTCGAGGAGAGACAACTCTGTGCAGCCTTTCAGCAAATGTACATTTATATAAAAAAGCCAGGTGGCAGAGCAGCACAATATTCCCGCTCTGAACAGGCAGTGTAAAACACGTACACGTTCTCGCATGTAAAAGCTGCTCGCCAGCTGCTAAAGCTCACAAAATCAAGAAAATTGTATGCTAATTGCTAAATGTTATAGAAATTTATCAGACAGTTGTTGAGGTTTTTCAGTCTGGATAAAAGCGGTGGAAGTGACACTGTTTCTGTGGTTAAAATTACGACTGAAATGGAAAAACTACAAAAGTCACAAACTGGAAAATTGGATAAAATGTAAAGCACGGATAGGTCAGGGGCCAAAGGCTGCAGCCTCACACACGTTTCTAGGATCTTAGGACATTTCTCTGATTTGAGGTCCTTTCTAGAGTTTTAAGACGTTTCTCAGAACTTGGGATGTTTCTTGGATTTTAGGACATTGCAAGGATTTTAGGACATTTCTATGGTTTTGGGACGTTTCCCAGATTTTGGGACCTTTCTCTGCGTTTAGGACATTCCAAGGATTTGGGACATTTCTTGAATGTTGGGATGTTTCTCAGATATTCGGATGTTTTTAGTATTTCAGCACCTGAGGGTCTTAGCTGAGACCTGTATCAGGGTGTGGGGGATCCTCCACTGCCATTTCTTTCTTGATCGATAAGCTCTATTTTGATGCTTTTTTATGCACTTCGGCACCTTATTTATACTAAAAGTACAAAAACAATCCACAGTGTGAATCACTTTATTTTTATAGTGAATTAGAAAATGATGAGGGGGGGCACAGTTTTGGCTGTAAGTTGAGTATCACTGCTGTAGAGTAATGCAACTGTTTTTGGTCTTATGTTACATCATCAAAGGTCACTTTGTCCTGAGCACTGACTCTGAGCTCGAGAACAGTGCAGGTGCACAGTAGGAGCTTGTACCTTTGTGCAGACTACGAGCCCAAAAAGAAGAATACAGGATGCTCTATCTACATCGCAGTGTGCACTGGGCCAAGTAAACATTAGGATTATGAGATCCCTTCCACTTACTGTAACTCTGTTCCTTAAGGACAGACAGCCTCATTCAAGTGCTGTCACTTCCTTTCCATCTCCTCCTCTGATCCCCTCTGTAACGGCCAGTTAAATAGCCAGTAATGCCTTTTAGCTTGTTAGTGCTGGATGCTGGTGAGCCCAGACAGACTGGGATGGACATATGGAGGGAGTCTGGCAGCAGACTCGCACAACTGATGCCAGCTCCTCAGAAACACACACACACACACACACACACACACACCCACACACACACACACACACACACACACACACACACACACACACACACACACACACACACACACACACACACACACACACACACACACACACACTAGCCCACCTACAAACACACATATCAGCACTCCTTCGTATCTGTCGTCCAGAGCTCTGAGCCGTCCCCATTTCCTGCTGTCCGATTATCTCAGAATCTGCTCCATACGAGCATCGTGGGAATTTTGGAACCTCCTCGATCTCCCATCATCCCTCTCGGCCGAGGGCAGGCGTCCAGCACGAAGGCTGGACCGCTCCCCGGTGCTCGCAAATTCCCACCCGCAGAGAGGGAGGATGGGACGGCAGATAAAGGCGAAAGCAGCGGGCGCACAAAGCTTTGTTCAAAGAACAGTCCGCCGTGGATCGCTTCCCGACCCTCACATCTCTGTGTCTGTGTCTCACGCCTCGCCCGGGTGTGTGTCGGCTCTTTTTGTGTGTGTGTTGTCTGGAGCCGGCGCCGACAGCTGGCCCGCAAATCCTGTCCAAGAGTCACAGGTTGAGTTCTGTGTGAAACAGAGAAGTAATACTGGGAGACCAGGCCAACAACGAGACCGCTTGCTGTCTCTATTTTTATTAAATCGGCGTGCGAATGCAGAAGAATCGCTTTTTCTCATATTGGCCTGATCCCAACTGGACCTTGTTTGTTGTTTGATATAATAGTATCGTCATTATTAAAAGTGAAGCTTTTTCTTTGAATGTTCAAAAATCCAATAAACTGTAACGATGGAGTGTTTTGAACTTCAATAAATCCTGACCTTGTGAATTTGTAGGAATTATTTCATTTACTGTTGAGTATCGACTGCAAAGAGCGAAATAAAGAGATTCCTCAACATCACTCTTGCAGATGTTGTTTGTCTTATTTTCTTCTGACTTTTTACTAATTTCTTACAAATTTTTGGGCCGTCTCTTAATGAGTTGCTTGTCTCTTCTTCCCATTTTTTGACAGAAAGTGCGCCACTTTATTTTGTGAGAGTTAAAGCCAGCAGGTGTACTGAAGCGTCCTGGTGCAATGCAGAGCGGTCTTTAATAGGGTTGTCTAATCCCTCTCTCTCCCAGAAAACAGCAGCAGGTGGGTTTGTTCCTTTGTGAATGATGAATGCTCCGGGATACTGTGTGAAGCCGCAAAAAAAAAATGTTTTCTGCATTTTTTTTCTTTTTCCATTGATGATAATTTGACGTGACGAGACCTGCGGATAACCTGTCGTCCACCTGTCATCGTCAGCAAATAAAATCCACTCTGCTTATTGTGTGAGTGAGAAATGAGAGGCAGAGAGAAGTGGACGTCATGACCTCTCTCAGAGCCCTGCAAAGGTTACAGAGCAGTGGGGGCCCGCAGAGTGCTGGGGGCCACACATAAACATGCATTCATGATATGCATGAATGCATACACACACACACACATCCTACTGTACAGTCATCGGCGTGGACATGCACAGACATTCCTGTTCGCACAGATAACAACACCAATAAGAACCGTCCCATCCTCGCTGCCACACGTCAGGTCATGTCCCGTGATGCGTACGCTGAAGCACTGAGGGAGGGAATAAACTACGTCACCGTCATGCATCCAAAAATCAAACAGCGAGTGTAAACTCTCACTGAGCACCCTGTTAAAGCTGCAGCAGGCAGCTCCGACAGCCCCCAGTGGCTGCGTGATGTAAGACTTTTAATTTTTCAAAGCTGCCCAGAAATTATGCAACATGATTGTGAGCTGCTGGCTGACACAGTTTCTTCAATCCGTTCGGATGGAGACAGAGATACTGACGAGGTTCAGCCTTAATGAATCCTCCACACAGCTCTGGATGTATAGAGTCTGTCCTTTTTCAATCAAACGAGTCAAATGCAAAAGCTTCAACTTGCCAGCGGTATTTAACCCTTTGGAACCTGAGCAAATTGGCTTTATTTCTTTCAAAAACATTGGAAGAAGGCAATGAGCAACAAAAGAAGAAATCACCCAAAAATTAGCAAACAATAAAAAGAAAAAGTGTACAAGAAATGTACAAGAAAATTATCTGAAAAATTGGTTTGAAAAATAGATAAATAAATAAAAATGACCTGGAAAAGTGCTAATTTTAAAAATACATAATGATCATTGACCTAGCTTTTTTCTTTAACCCTAGATATTTTTCCTAGCTTTTTAAAATAATTTTATAAATCCACTAATTGCTTGCAATTTATCACCAAGTAGCTCATTGCTTTTACTTTTTTTTTTTTTCAAGAATTCAAACTTAATTTTGAGGGTTTGAATACTTGTGAAAGGTGTCTGGGAGCAGCATAAGAAAAGTGATGACGCTCCAGGTTTAAATGGTTCAAAGATGCTTCAAATTAACTCTGGGACAACTCCAGGATAAAACATTTAAACCAAATGTAGAGTCTGAAATATTTGGACTTTGGTGCCTCCCAGTGGAAAGAAACAGAACTATCACAGTAATTACAAAGACTGTATTATAATATAAATATTCAACAAAAAGCATTAAAGGAACGCTTCATCTCCAAAATGCCCATAGGTATATCAAGCACTCATCTGGCGTTGCATTGAATTTGGAAAGAAAACTTTGTTTTTCTCAAATAACTCTTATCTCTGCTGTCTTCAAAGACTCCACTGACATAAAGAGCATAATTTTACCTCACTGAACACAGGAGCTGCTGGTTGACCACTGTGTCCATCAGGTTGTGTTTTTGTGTCTTTGGTGTTTTAAAAGGTTCATTTGGATTTGCCAAAATCACACAATAACACAAACTAACTAAACTGATGGAGGCCGCAGCAGCTCCTGTGTTCAGAGAGGTAAAATTACTCTTTTTGTCAATGGAGTCTGGTGCTGAGAAGAGCGGAGATCAATTTCAATCTGAGCTAAATTTTAAACACTATGGTTTTAGCTAAATTGCATGTGTTTGTCCAGGTCTGAGCATACAACAGGACAAATAAGACTTGGATTATGCTGCGGGACGTTGTAAGAGGAATATAGTTTTCTTGTTTTCTTTCACATTCACACATTCCAAGTATTATGTCGTGAATAACTAATATTAAAATGGTCAGTTTGGGAGTCAGGAAACACAACGTACAGCTGAGGCTGACGGGCAGGAATCTGACCACAAACCAAGGTATGGGATAAACCGAAATTTGGACCTGAGGGGATCGACACAGAACTAAAACCTCATCCTGAGGCGGACATGAATGAGTTTCATTACAACCCATCGAATTATTTTTGAGTTATTTTGGTCTGGAGCAACGTGGTGGACAAACCAACCGTCCAACAGACTGACATCGCCATCCTGTCAGCGAGGCCACCAGCACTGCTAAAAATACTGCTGCCATCCAGCCAGTGTGTGTCAAACCACCAAAATCTGCATGAAGCAGACAGCACACACTTGTTGTCCAATGTCAAAAATGCAGCTCAGGACAGTGCCGGGTAGTAATTCAGACCACCTATCGAGAGCGCCTCGACTCCAAGGTACCACAGTAAGTTTTAATGTAAATCAGTTGCCTGTCCTCTGAGTCAGTGGAGTGTTTCGATGGTGTCAGGCTGTACTGCATCAGCCAAAATCACCAGAAGGCACATCCATGACTTCTTTTCAGGCAGTGAGAAGCAATGAACCGAAAAGACACAACAACTTTTTCACCACAGATCGTCTTCAAGAAACCTTACAAAAAGTACATAACAGATATGAAGAGCATCCTCACAAAGGCCATCTGTGCACATTTCTAGGATTTAAGGATGTTTCTAGGATTTCAGGACCTTTATAGGGTTTTAGGATAGTTCAAGGATTTTAGGGCATTTCTAGAATTTTAGGCTGTTTCTGGGATTTTAGTAAATTTCTAGGATTTTGGGACATTTGTAGGATTCGAGGATGTTACTAAGGATTAAAGCACATAACTAAGATTATAGGACGTTTCTATGATTTTAGGATATTCCTAAGGTTTTAGGACATTTCTGGGATGTTAGGGCATTTCTGGGATTTTAATCAAATTTCTAGGAATTTTATTCATTTTAGCACATTTTTAAGATTTTAAAATGTTCCTGTGATTTTAGGATGTTTCTAGGATTTTGAGATGTTTTTTGGGATTTCAGCACATTTCTAGGAACTTAAGACATTTCTATGATTTTCGGACATTATGGTCTTAGCTCGGATCTCTGTCGGGGGGTGTGGGGGATTTGATAAACAAGCTCAATTTTGATGCTGTTTTATGCACTCTGGGACCTTATGTATATTGAAACTACTAAAACAAATTCCAGTGTGAATCACTTTATTTATACTGTGAATTAAAAAATTGTTGAAGGGGCCACCCAGCATCCTATCGGGGGCCAGATTTGGTCTTTGGGCTGTAAGTTGAGCATCACTGATCTACACATAACATTGTTTTGATACAAAGCTGGTTGGAAATTGGAGAAGGATCCCTTCAGTCAGTAAAAATGTGTTAGTATCTAACAAATATCTAATATCCTAAGCTTCTTAAGAGCCTCTGAGTCATTTAGAGGAACATTTTCAGCTCCATAATTTTGGCTGGCAGAGACATTTCCCCACTCGTGACCTTATATGAAATCTGCAATCCAAACAAATCTAATGAGATGGGATGAGACGCTCTCCTCCGTTGTAGCTTCGATTCATAAACTTTGCTCTGATGTGACAATATATTTCCACATTCAAATGCTGCCTGCTGCAGCTTTTATATGAAGCTTGTTAGTCGGGGATGTTGGTTTTATTCGTCCTTTCCTCTCAGTTCACTCTTTGGCAGAACGGTGTTGTAATTCTAATGAGATTAGCGCTGTATCAGAGCACACATAAGGTGACAGACTCTTTATTATCCACTCAGAATAGACCTAATTTAATGACATTGATTTGGAGTCTGTTAGGAGCTCAGAGCCTAGCAACAAGATACAGCAGACGTGGGCGTTAGGTCCATGTGTAGGTGGACGTGCTACACTGACAAGTGTCTACTTTATTGGATATTTCATTATTAAAAAGTAGATTGATTAGTTATGCTCGGGGAATGTGCTGCTGAATAATCTCATGATAATAAGTTTGACAAAACACACAGAGGGTCCATGTTGCTGAATATGTTCAGTGTGATGCATAGAATCGAGGCTGTATGTGACCGTATCAAGCGTACGGAGACACCAGCAAAACAAAAGGTGATCATCTTTATCTGAGCCTAATTAGTTACAGTTCCAATTTTTAATATTTACAAAAGAAGCAGGTCACATTCACAATAGTTTCAACCTGGATTTACAACCTACACACCCAAAAGTTGTTCTGTCTTTAGAGGCTGACCCGTGTAGTTCGAAGGACTTGGGGTTAGTAACATGTAAGGGTTGGGCATTATTCCCATTTATAGTGAATTCAGACCCAAAGTACCCTTTCTCAGGACTGTATTCTCTGTAAAAACAAAATAAATGTAATTTTAATGTAAAAACTTCATCCAAACTTCCAGCTGCTGGGCAGAAGTGAAGTGAGAGTTTGTGGGATTACAAACCGGAGCAGAAAGTGCTGAACTCTGCCTGTCCAGAGAGCAAAAAATGTAGATAAATAAAATTATCCACTGCCTTTTTATTCGGCATCGACTCTGCAGTTAGCCGCATATTGTTGAAAAAAGTAGACTCCAGGCAACACTAAGGTTCCTGTTATCAGGCTTCATACACATTTTTACCAATAAATTTCCATGACTTTTCCATGACTTCAAGGCAAATTTTAAAAACCAAACATTCTATAACAGCATTTTTTACATAGTAAAAAATAACAGGATTAGAGTGTTAATTTAACTTAGATACTGTTCTCTTTTTTCTGTAAGAGGCACGGGGGTTCATTCAGGAGGGTGGGCACAATTTTAAGCACTGGGGAGGGACTTAAATTTTTCATTTTGCCTTTAGGGGAGGGGCATACAACTTTAAACATCTGATTTTGAATTTTGTATTTATTTTAAAACATTAAAACAGGCCAGCAGAAAGTATGTTTTCTTTTAATTTTTCAAAAGTTTTGGCTGATTCTGGAGTTGTTGGGGTTTTTTTGTTTTGTTTTGTTTTTTTTAAACCAACCAAAACATTTGGGATATTTTATTTTGGCAGTTTCTTCGTATTTTCATATTTGAAGAAAAAAAATTTAGAAATGTTTTTTTTTTTTTTATTTTTGGCAATTTTTTAAGAAAATGATGAATTGATTTCTTTTTTTTTTTTTAAAAGAAAACACTGCATTTCTTATTTTATTTTATTCATTTTTTAAGAAAACATTTTGCTGATTTTTTTTTTTTGTTTTATTTGGCAATGACTGAAGAAAACATTTTTGCATTTTTTATATATATATTTTTTTATTTGTGAGGAACATTTTGGGGATTTTTTTTAAACTCGATTTTTGAAGAAAATATGCCCTCTTAACCCACAGCTATGAGTTTGGTACCCAAAAAATAAAGAAATAAATAAACTAAAGAGAAGTTGCAGTAGTAAACAACTGAATTTCAATAATCTATTCACAGATAATTTTCTAAAACATTTAAAATGACTGTCATAGATCAAAATAAGCACATAAACAATTCAGGATGTATCATTTTGAAAATTAAACTCAATAATTAGTCTTTTCTTGAACTAAACATCTCACTGTGAAGCTAAAAGGTCCGTGTGCCGGCTTGTTCCCTTGTTGTATTTTTTTTCCTGTGCTGTAAAATATGTACGGGCAGTGTTGTGCAGGTAGGCGTGTTATCACCCTTTCAAGGCCCGGTTGGGGGGGACAGATATATCTGGGCTCAATTAGTTGCACTGTCACGGCAGATTGGTGTGCCGGTGGTTTGATGGTGCTGGCTACAGGCAGCTCAGCTGTAAATCAGACTGTGTGTAATAGGCTTCGCAGCGGTCTCCGGGGCCGAGTGTGTGCAAGCGTCTGCACATGTTCCTCTGTGTGTGTGAGCACGAGAGGCATGCCAGGGCATAGGACGACGGCTCTCCAGCATTTTATCGGCCGTTTGGTAATGATGGCGCGGGGTGGAATTGATGCGGGCCTTTAATGGCGGCTGGTAATTTGTGTTAATGCTTTCAGCCGGGGCCCTCTGAGACTTTCAACAAGGAATTTTATGCCTCCAAATGAGGGAAAGGTCACCGCCTGCTTTATTCCATCGACCAGACGGGATCAATGCGGCTAATGTTCTCGCCGTAACTTTGTTGTTTCGCCTGGTTAGAAAATCAAAACCATATTTATGATGGTCATTTTCTCCTTCCCTCTTGGCCAGCCGGCGCTCGCCGCGCGGCGCTCGGATAAAAGCTGCAGACCTACGAATCTTTATTCATGTTCCTGTCATTTAAATTCCCAGCTTTGTCCCTTTGTGGCGCTTTCAAAGCCCCCGTCCCCTAAAATATTTAAGTGTGGACTAACCGAAGAGCAACAATTTGGTTCAGCTCAGGGGGTATTATCTGCGGCGAGCAGAGTGTCGCCCCGGCAATCAAAGAGACGCCTTTTGCAGCCGAGAGACACGGAGCAAGGAAATAATTAGATGACAGAGATCGACAAACACATCAATAAAATGAGAGAGACACTGTGTACACCGAGCGCGAGGAACAAATTGAAGAAAACAGGAAGAGACCTCCTCATTTAGTAAAGTTCAGGCGTCCAATCAAAGCGCAGCACAACAGTTAAGTATTGACCAGCGTTAGCTGAACTGTAATTGGCTTCAGATAAAAAAAAGAAAAATGCACACAGGTTTGAAAGCGATCCAGAGCGCATTTTTCTGTTTTTTCAGCCAGAACAAATGGCTTCATGTCTCGCCTCCTGTGCACGGCGGCATAAAAGACGTCTCTTTTCTCTCAGTGGCCGACGCACGGCGCCGTCGCCTCTCTGGCCCACGCACCGATGCACGGCTGGATCTGTGTACTCACAATTATGTGCGTTTGTGAGGCTGAAAGTGTGCGCAGGCAGTGATGGATGGAGATGGAGGGAGAAATCTCCAGGGTGTGTGGCTGATATAAAAATCAGTAGCAGGGACACAGAAGAGGAGGAGGAGGAGGAGGAGGAGGAGGAGGAGGGGAGCTGACCCCGTCACCTCCCAATCTTCTCCTTCCTTCATTCCTCACTCACTCGATCCCTTTTCCTCCACATCTCCCATCCCATTATTCATTTGTCCTTTGTCAACATGTCTACAGCCATCACTGTCCTCCTCACCTCCGCCTCCTCTTCCTTCTCCTCCCTCTGTGACTCCACGAGTGGATTTCTGCTGATGCAAGTTTTTAACCCTTTGAAACCTGAGCAAATTGGCTGGCTTTCTTTCAAAAAACATCAATAGGTGACAAGCAACTTAAAAAGAAATGGGCCCAAAAGTCAGCAAGTAATTATTAAGAAATTACAAGAAAATGACTGGAAAGTAGGGGGAAAAAAGATAAAAGAAAAATGAATGAATCTAAACATAACATAACAGGGAAAAGAAAAAACTATACATTTACAATTGTTATGTAAACATAACAACAAAAACAAAAAAAACAACAACAAAACAAAAAAAGGAAAGAAAACAAAAAAAGACAGTGCAAAACAATCCTTTTTCGTTTAATATAATTTTAAATATATACTTATATTTAATAAAAAATAAATTTAATAAAAAATTGTAAATATTAGTTTTCTGGTCTTTTCCTCTGTTTTTCATTTCCATGTAACTAATTTATTTATTTATTTTTGTGCTCATTGTGTTTTGCGTGTGTTTTGAAAGAACTTAAACCAAACCAATCAAACCAAAGAAACTTAGAAATGTCCTGAAATCTTAGAAATGTCCTAACATGTGAGAAATGTCCTGAAATCCCAGATGCATGTATGGGGCAGGTGCCACTGGCCCCTGGCCCTTCTGTCACTTTGCAAAAGTGGCCCCCAAGCAAAGCAAGTTGAGAATCCCTGATGTTGCAAACACCCAGATTTATCTTGTGACCCCTTTGAGAACCTCCTCTTAAACTGGAGTCACTGATTTAAAAACAAATCGATTATCGAAGACAGACACACAGGAAAACACACAGATATATTTTTCCGTTAATCAATAAATCTATTAATCGACAAACAAACAGAGATGTATAAAAAAGCTCAATCATTTTCAGAGTCAAAATTAGGCTTTAAACTTGAACTGTGTGTTTCTCCTGAGGTCAAATACTCTCAAACAGCACTGACATCTTCACACAGATACGTACATATCAAGTTGAAATAAACATTACAACTCTGAAAAAGGTCCAACCTTTGACCAGACTCACTTTCAGCAGAGGCAAACACTTAAAGCACAACACTTTATATTTAATACACATCTGACGCAAATATCTAGCAGTTGACATGGTTACCACTTTCCTGCTTCACTGCATTTCACTGCATTCATTACATCTCTATCTATCAAATGAGTCCTTGAATATATATAAATACCAAGAAGTATCTCGAGAAATCGCTTTGATGCACCATTTGACCAAAGTGCCATTTAGTCTGAAGGAAAAGGAAATGATATGAGACACATGACAAACAGTACGAGGTAAGAATCTTCAGTGTAAAGAAATGTCTTCTTTTGAACAGCTTTGACAGTTAAGGGGTCAAACTCTTCCACAGATTCATCTCTCCAGTATGAAGTCGGATTTAAGGCCTTTACACACAAATAAAGGAGCCAAAAGTGCAAAATATTTACCTGAAAATATTTCTGCATCAAAACTATTCATATTGGCGGCGATGCAAATTTGTAATAGTTGCAAAGAAGTTTTAGAATTTTTAAAAAAGTCACCATGAGTGAATTTGAGCTTCTCTGGTAAACAGTTGGCGGGTTTCAATTACAGATTTCCACAAAGCGATTTTCTCAAAATGTCGATAAAACACGATTGCGAGATGACTGCGTTTCCATTGAGTGATATTCTGCAACTTTTTCTCTGACAATAACATTTCAATAAGCATGGCAATGGATGTTCAAAACATTAGTAGCTTTATTTCGATTGCAGCCACCGCACAGGCCGTCATTATTTCCAATCCGAGGTCACGTAGGCGTATTATGAAGCCATAATGGAAAGGCCCCTAATACAAGAGAGCGGCCGCGTGTAAGGGATTTCTGGGAGCGGTAATGCTATTCGAAAGGTTTTCCTGTAGAGTTGGGGCAATATCCAGTTTTCTGGTCCAATCCAACTTAAACTGGTTTTATTTATCCAAAACTACTGAACCAGCATTTGTCATTATGACATGTTCGGGCAATTGTAAAAGTAGTCCAAGTCACAGTGCTAAATCCAATTCAAACTGCATTAGTAATTGGGATTAATATGTTTGTTAAACTTACTAACAGAGCAACTAGTGTTATACAGGTTGTGTGTAATTAACTGCCAAGCCGAAGTGGCCAGTGTCTGCAACATGAAAAAGATCAAATAACAGAGATGGGAGAGGTTTGTTTTTTGAGGTAATGAGAGGAGACATGGCAGAGTTATTCTATTAAAATGTCTGAACTGCACCAGTATGACAATATTTATGATTTGAAGCCAACAAAGAGCTGTCTTTACCACCACAGGTGTGTGAGATGGACTTTCGTCAGATCCTGTTTCTATCTATATGTAATGCTCGCTTTGAAAGCGCCACAGTGGAGGAGGACCAGCAGATTAATTAAGTTAAAATGAGGAACTATTTATACAAAATCTACTTTGGTCACTACGAAAAACCTAAACAAAGTGTCATTTGGCTAGAGGGAGATCACCAGGAAGCTGAGAGTTTCCGCTGAGGTAAACGACCATTGCTAAAAACAAGCGACGTTACTTGCTGTTGGCTGTATTGTATGTAATTTTCAATAAATATTACAATACAAAACATTTAATTCCTGATCTAAAAAGTAACATTACAATTGTAGAAGTATAACAAATCAGCTACTCACACATCTTTTAAGTGTTTTTGGTCTGATCTTCAGCACACAGCTGATAGCTACATGGTTTGTTTATATTAAGTAACAGAGGAGCATATTTTATTAATTTAGTGTGAACGGAGGCTCAGATCTTATGCAAGGCTACATGATAGTTAAACACTATCAGTCAAGCGGGACAGCTGGCAAAATTTGCTAAATCGTTTGGTTCTGGTCCAGTGTTCACAAAAACTTTCACACCCGCCCAATTCTAATAATATTGCCCTGAATATCACAAATAAAAAACTAAATAAAAGGTATGAAAAAAGAAACACACTCCAGCTGTGGTTGGCCAGGATAGTCAGCCATTAGGCACTAAAACACCATTTTTCTGTGGTCGGAGAAACCCAAACACAAACCAAAACTGACAGAGGATCCTGAACGCCTTCAAGTCACTACACCTCACAACTCTGCAACCAAACAGCAGCCTCAGAGAAAACACATTATTTCCTCCTTGTTGCAAAAAAACAAAAATCACATTACAATTCAAATGTGTTCATTTAAAGAGGCCTTTTTAAAAACATCTCCGAGGCATACAGCTCCACGCAGTTCTTGGCTGTGGCAGGAAATGATAAATAATAAAAGGAGCCTTACTTCATTAGAGGGTGACATTATTTTGAGAACAGATATTGCGCTATGAGACAGAGTGTACAATAACACAATAACAACCATCACCCGCCACCGCCACCGCCGCTGCTGCTGCCACCACCGCCTCCCACCTCTTGCTGTTGACAACCCAGGATTGGATATCTCTTGGAGTGCACCGGAGTGAGCACTGTACACAATACAGTACGGCACTCACAATAACACAAAAAGATATTTCCCAATGTAGGCCGTAATTATTTCTCCCTGCGTAATTTAATCCGCCGAGTGCATATTCAATTCCGATCCGGGTTTCTTGGTGCGCTGCGAGGTGCTCGGCGCGATTGTCTCTGAAATTGGATTATGATAACCTGTCACCGCTTTAATTCCATAAGATATTAGAGGTGGTGGTGGAGCGAAGGAGCGGAGTGTATCGGGAAAAAAAGCAAAAAAAAGGGGGTGGCGGCTGGGATGCTGGCGGGGGCTTGCGCGTTGAGAGAGATGTGTTTAATGCATGTTTCATTCTGTGTTTCCTCAGGGGGGAGAGGGGAATAATGCGTGTCTGCTCTGACCTCTCAACACACTTTTTTCCTGATCTCTGACATACCCTTTAAATATCCATTAACAGACACAGAGAGGGGAGTGCAGGAGGGTGGAGGCGGGCTGGAGGCGGAGCGGGGAAGGGGGAAATGGAGGCTGCGTGGCCCGCAGATACTCATTTCTGCTTGTTATGGACTGGCGGTAGAGGAAGGCGGGTTCTCTGTGTCTCTCTTTTGCTGTCTGACTAATGGACGAGGTCAAACCGGCTTCTTCATCTTTTCTGGGGCTGCTGCTTCAGTTTTAATCATCCCAGGAACCCAAACTTTACTCTACTGTGTTTTCTCTACAGTTAAAGAGTCAGTTTGCCTGAATTAAAAATGGACAGATTTTTATTTTTTATTTTACAAAACCCAAACAGTGTCAAACCATGCACAAAGATTTTGGTTTATTCGTTGTTTAGGATGTTGAAAAACTCGAGAAAAGTGTAGGTGAGTAGAAAAATGAACTTAAGAAGCCTCATTTATGAAGCCAGTGAATTTGGGGTATTTTTGCCATTAAAGTGACAAATTCATTGTATTTTGAAATGAAAACTGTGTCTTTTCTTGAATTTCCTTTATTTTTAATCTATTTTAATTTTTGTGCAATGTTTTATTATGCTGTGATTATTATTTTATTATGCTGTTTTTATGTTACTAATTTCAGGTAATTTTTCTTGTAACTTTTTACTAATTTCTTATTAATTTTGCTGTCATTGTGCCCATTGCCTTTTTTTCAAGTTTTTGAAAGAAATCTAGACACTTTGCTCATGTTTCAACGAGTTAAAGGGCCTGTTCGCCCAAATTACAAAAAATAAAAAAAAATAAAGAATTAAATTTATTCCTAGTGGTGTGTGAGACCACGCAGATAGCTAAATTTACAGCGCATATCTAAACTTAAAGACGCTTCGAACTGAAGGGCTCCACGGGCCAAAACTTTTGGACCTGATCTTTAATGGATTTGTCTAAGACCTGAACCTGATTAACATATGAACTGCACATATGAAGGAAGACAGGTAGAGCTTTTCCAGAAAACACCGGTTTATAATAAGACTCAGTCTAAAATATGTTCAAGCAGCACTGACCCCAAAAATTAAAACACATTCGTACTGACTGCAGCGTGATGCTGCCTCAGAGCACTGGTTGTCAAAAAGAGGAGTAAAACAGATCATTTCTCACACTCCGAGCTAATTTTCCTGCTGGATGACAATGAAGCACCGAATCAAATCTAATAAGTTGGCTTGAATCCGCCTGAGTAGAAAGAATGAGTCCTAAAACCTGGAAATGAATAAGCATTTCAGCATCTCCAGTTTCCTCTTCTCAATGTCAATCAGAAGACTTTTACGATTTCTACTACAACATGAAATATGTCAGTAAATACCCCACTGTGAACTTTGAAGCTTATGTGTCTTGAAAAAAGGCAGAGTCTAACAAGTAGCTGAATGAGACTACTGAATGTCATCAAGCTGAACTGCACCGCTTTACAGCAGTGTAGCTGATTTACCACCTGAAGTTAGCTTTTTACTTCAGGAGACTGCATTCAGGCTCAAAAAGAAAAAATCCTCAAAGTGGTGTTCATTTGTGAAGATCATCTTGCTGGGCAAAACGTGTAAGCATCAAAAAGTTTTGTTATGATCCTGGGTGCAAGGTGCAAAATTTCAATTAAAATAATAAATATAAATAAGAATTAAAGCTGCAAGCAGCGATAAAAGGGCCCTCGCACCCCCCCGCATATGCATGGGGGTGCGAGCATGTTATTCATTTGGGCTAAGCCTGACTGGGCCCTATGGCCAAAGACCAGCCCGACAGACACTCACCTACAAACTCCACCCCCCTCACAGTCTGGCTCCAGAGCAGGGCCCTGGTATTCCTGTACGGGGGTCGGTACTCTCAACACGAACTGGCTGAGTCATCACGGTCTTTGTGACTTTAATGTGATGGGTCGATACGACTCCAACTACAAACTGAAACTACAACGCCTCTGATTCCACAATGTCGTCCCATTGTCCTAATTTCCATATTGAAGCTGATCTCGTCTCAATGAGTCAGCCGCGGATCCCCCAAAGTGCACAGCACAAACAGTAAAGGAGGACTTTGTGTCCCGCAGAAGTAGAGAAGCGTCCGTCCACTTACCGTTGAAGCTGACGCTGGGGATGTACTTGAGCAGTTTCTTCCCTCCTGCCAGGTCCATTTCGGGGCCGATGCTGGAGTTTTTGGGACACAGGTCCCTCTGCATGTTGTGGAGGGCGTGGGCCAATCAAAAACTAGACCTTCCCCTCACGCTCGTACTGGGAACCGATGCCGGTACGCTCCAGTCCTGAGAGACACACAGAAGACAGACAGAGGTATTATTTACAGGGAAAATTCACACTTCAGTCACATTTATTCCTTCCAACAATTTTTTTCCTTTCCCAACACACCGCCCTTATTCCTTATTGTTTAATTGTGATTAACTGTTGAAATTCTGCGATTAAACGCAATTTCAAAACTGACAAATGATACATTGATAGATAGATAGATAGATAAATAGACAGATAGACAGATAGACAGATAGATAGATAGATAGATTAGCATGTTCAGGTCATTTTCTTGTCACATTTAACACATTTTTTACAACTTGTTGGGCATTTCATGCCAAGTTGCTGACTGCCTTGAAAGAAATAAAACACATTTTCTCAAGACTCAAAGGTTTAAATGCCTGTGAAAGTCACCTGAACGCAGCACAAGCAAAATGATCCAGGTTTAAAATGGTTTAAACACAGCGTCTCTCTCGAAGGTTTCTGCATCCTTCGGCTGCTCTAAGTCCTTCCTCGCCCCCCAGTTGTCTCCTGGACTCCAGCTCTCCTGTGTGGGGACGACTGGTGACGGGTAACTGTGGTCGCAGAGACACACGTCTGTTTGCCCTTTGTTCCTGCTGAGCCTTTTCAACTGGACACAAACACGAGGCTGACATTAAAACTCTGCCTCTCCTCTCCCATCAAATACAAACGGACAAACACATGCCTTTCCTCTTTTTTTAATGCATCAGGGTTTTCCAGGAGTCAAACTCCGACTACAAATATCACTGAGCAAAGTTTCGGGTCACTGACTGCTGAGTTTTCTATCTTTTTTTGACCCCTTTCTTCTCCTGGCTGAAGCTAAAGATGATGGCTCATTTAGATAATGCCTCCATCCTCCAGTGGGCTCCCTCTCATCCGGCTTTGGATGGCACTTCCTGCAATCATATCCTTTGATTCTTTCTTTTTTGCGAGCTGCTCAAGGTAAAAGCTCTGCTCAAATGAGTCCAGATCGCAGCGTATTACTGCGAGCACTTAGGTTTACCGCGTGAATTTGGCTGTGCTCCTGCTTTCATAAGTGGAGAGCAATCAAATCAAAACCACGACAAAGACAGGCAGCTAGACCTCGGCCGCTTCTCCAGCACTTCCATTAGACCCGTGGAAGGCTGTCACATCAGACAGGCGTTAGGTAACACTGGTACAGGAGAAACTGTCCATGGCAACCAGCATTCACCTCCAGTCAAACGCTGCTCGAGCTCAAGATGGCAGAGTTTAAATCCAAACAGGCCCAAATCTAGACCGCTTTGAACGGGGGGCAGTAAGAGATGTTGGTGGGTAATATGGGTTCTTCTTTAGGACTGTTTCATGTTTTTATCAAAAGCTATTTGATAAACATCCTAAAGTCCTAGAAATGCCCTAAAATCCCGTAACTGTCCTAAATTCTTAGAAATGTTATAAAATCGCAACAAAACTGTAAGACTTCTCATGTGTTTCTCTTATAGCTTTTTAGCCAAAGATGACATAAATAATCCAGATGACGTCACTATTTGCATCATTAGGGGTTATTTACTCAGAAACAGACGTGGACATCGTGAGGTGAAACAGTCACTTTGTTCACATCATTATTACAGAGATCATAACCATGATTGTTAAATAAATAAAATTAAATGAAATAATAAAAATAATTTTAAAAAATAATAATAATAATGATAAAAAATATATATTACGTCAAAAATAATATATATATCTGAATGACGTAATATCTATCTACTGTTTTTTTCTTTTCTTGTAAAACCTGTGTGTCCCTTTCTATCATTGTCTTTTCCATAAATTCGGAGGTTTTTGCAGGTCTGTGAACGCGGCGCACGCTGAGCTCTCCAAATGTGTGTGCACAGAACAGATCAACAGACATGTCAAAGTCTACGGATGACATATTAATCCTGAACTCTTCACTTGTCTCCTCTTTACGTTGCTGCACAGCAGATGCTTGGTGTCTGTGCTTGTATGCAACTTTGATCATATATAGATCATGCACCAACATGCAATCCCACACTCTGAGCACAAACCCCAAACACACAGTGTTTTGTATAAAGAATGAGGAAGAAGCCAAAGAATGAGGGGGTGTCTCCCCAGATTTACTCCCAGCTACGCAACGACATGCAATTCACTTCAAACGGAGCCGGCAGATGTCACCGGCTATTTTTTGCCTTCAAACGAAACATACTACTCTCCCGCTCCCAGCGGTGTAGTTTAGAAGAAGAGGCCCCATGCGTGGAGCAGAGTCGTCTCAGCAGACGCCTGCTTGGCTCGCCTGCCTCTTTACACTCAGAGAGGAGAGACGGATCGTGACAGACACTGTGATCCACATCAGTTAGTGACGGATCGAGCCAACAGACAAAAAAAAAAAAGTCTCATGTTTGGTTCAGGGCTGTCAAGAAGATGTGAGGTCTCCATTTAGACACCAGCAAAAGCTATTTATAGCTCAGCATCTTCCAGCAAAAGGTCACAGATGACAATGACCATGAATGCTGCAGGTTTGCTCAGACATTAAATATTCATTTATTAAAAGCCTCATCTGCATAAGAAGCTTCTCCTCATGATATGATCGAATCCAAGCATCAGTTTAAGGAGCCAGATCTGAATCAGACCCATTACTTTGGCCAATGAGACCCAATTAATGACCCTGGGGCAAATCTGGTCCCCTGATACGATGTCGAGTGGACCCCCAACCATTTTCTAATTCACATTAAAAATAAAGTGATTCACACTGGGAATTGTTTTTGTACTTTTAGTATCCATAAGGTGCCAGAGTGCATAAAACAGCATCAAATTAGAGCTTGTTGATCAGAAAAAGTGGAGGATCCCCCACACCCCCGACAGAGGTCCTCGATAAGACACTAATGTCCTGAAATCCTAGAAATTTCATAAGTCCTAAAAATCTCATAACATCCTAGGAACATCCTAAAATCTGAGAAATGTCCAAAAATTAAAAAAAAAAAAAAAAAGTCCTTAAATCTTAAAAATGTCCTACAATCCCTGAAATGTCAAAAAAAAAATCCTAGGAACATCCAAAAATCCTAGAATTGTCCTATAAGTCTCTGAATATTCAAAAATCCAATAAATATCCTGAAATCTAAAAACATCCTAAAAATAATCAAATGTCATAAATCTATAAAATGTCAAAAAAATCCAAGAAGCATCCAAAACTCCTAGAAATGCCCTTAAATCATAAAAATGTCCTAAAATCATAGAAATATCCCAAAATCATTCAAATCTCAAAATCCTAGAAATGTCCTGTTTGAATCTGCAAAATGTCCTCAAGTCTTCAAAACAGTCTTCATATCCTAAAAACATCCTTATATCCTAAAAACACATATAGGCCGCTGTGAATGGCCCCTGGCCGCCTGTCATTTTGAAAAGGGGCCCCCAGGCAGAGCCGGTTGAGTGTCTGATTGAGCCACTGTTTGATTTGACTAACTGCCGTCTTAAGTCTGCATCAGAGCTAATGACACGTTTGTGCTCAATTTGTTCGGGGACTGAGTCGAGTCGCGTTAAGAGGCCTAATGGTCTGTGCTTACCTATGCTTTAATGTGCACTGAGTACATCCAATTTCCATCAGGTCCCTCTAATCAAAGACGGAGCTAAACGGATGCATGATTAACAGACTCTCACTGCACGCTGACTAAAGTGGACCTAATGGCCGATCGCTCCAAAACACAGAGCTGTCCCTCCCGAAAATCAACACGCTATCGGGCTACTTTTTCCTCTCTGGCTGTCGCTCCGTTCCCCCAAAACAAAAACAGACTGGTTTCAAACGAGCCCAGTTATTGCAGAGCCACACAGAGGCCGCACAGACACAGGCTTTTATAATGCCAACAGTCACAGAAGATTAAAAAGCATCTCTGTGTCTTCTCTTCTTTTTTTTTTCATCATGGCAGATACATCACAAAGGTGGGGGGGGGGGTGTTTGTGTGTGTGTGTGTGTGTGTGTGTGTGGGCAAAGGGATGGCGACTGTTTCTTTTTCTTCAGAGCGCCGATTCAGAAGTTGGCACCACTTCCACTCCGCTGAGTCCTCCCCCTCACAAGGCCTTTTCTCTGTTTGATGTCTGTGTCAGTTTCTTTCTGTCTCTCTGTCTTTCTCTAATTTAATAATCCCGCTTTGAACTTTATCGTGCAAAGGCCTCACTTTGTTGGCTGAGCAGGCAGGCGAGGCATCACTCATAGGGTACGGTGTGTGTGTGTGTGTGTGTGTGTGTGTGTGTGTGTGTGTGTGTGTGTGCGTGTGTGTGCGTGTGTGTGTGTGTGTGTGGAGGGGGGTTACAAACACATCTCGCCTTGTGTTTTATTTCTGTGGAAAGAGTGTGGCGACTCCTGTGGTTTCAACCTTCTGCAGCTGGTGTCAAACAAAGCATCAGTGGTCTTAATTAATAGTCGAAAAATGTAGTATAGCATGTTGGGAAAAAAAAGGTCGAAAACAACTGAAAAACTCAACATTTCAAATGTAACAAAACAGTCGAAGAAGTCAATGTTTCAAATGTCATAAAATGTCATTGTGTGGTATGATGAAAAACATTATAGTATAGCATGTCAAAAAAACTACAGAAGAAAGTCAACATTTAATGTATATGTCTTAAAAAAGTCATAGTATAGCCTTTCAAAAAAACGGTGTAAAAAATAAAGATTTCAAATGTCCAAACAAGCATTATAGAACGTACCGCATGTAAAAAAACAATAAAAAAAGGCAACATTTCAAATGTTGTAAAGTCATAGTACAGCCTTTTGAAAAAAACGAAATGTCCAAATAAGTCAACAGTGTGTCCATAAACATCACAGTAAAGCAAAAAACATTTGAAACAGTCAACATCTCAAATGTCTTAAAAAAGTCATATTTTAGCCTTAAGAAAAAAACAACCAAAAAGTCAATGTTTCAAATGTCTTTAAGAAAGTCAATGCATAGCCTTAAAAAAAAAGAATTTTTTTTTTCTTGAGGCAATAGAGTGAAAAGGAAAGGTCTCTTATATTTAGCATTATGTTACACATTTTCTTAAAAGGAACCAGTTAGTTAGCAGTTAAAGGATGCCAGGCTATCAAAAGCAAAATTAACAGAAACCAACATCTCTAGTTGAATCCCAAACCTCTAAGAATTCAATAGGTATATGTCAGCTTTGGATTCGATAAGAAAATATGATAAAATGCTCCCAAACCCATCAGCACGTCGTGTCGAACACAGTTCGGCTGTGCGGTATTCAGCTCTTTGAAACACCAGCCGGAGGTTATTTCAGGGGCAGCGGGGCACCTCGTGTGAATACAGCCAATCACACAGATCTGTGCTGAGGTGTGCGACGGCTCTGGCCCAATCCATGACCTTTTCTGAATATGTGCCTGTGTGTGTGTGTGTGTACACGTGTGCATGCGAGCGCTGCGCCTACCGCAGAGCGTGCACATCCGCCGAAAGGGCCAAAGATGAAAAGAGCTTGATCAGAGACAAGAGGCTGAAAAAAGGATTGGAGAAAAAAAGTTGGAGTCAGGAAAAACAGAGACTTCCCTTTATGAAGAGGAGAGTAAAGACGGTGTGACAGGGGAGCAGGCGTGTAATAAAGGGAAGTGGGAGGAAGACGTTGGAGTCAAAGACAGGAGGTTCAGTACCCAACAGCTCCTAAAGGTGCAGCTTTCTTCTCCAAATATACTGTTACAAAATGAACCGTGCTAACAACACTCTGTGCACTCTTGAACTCATTTTTAACGACATTTTTTATCGTGTATCATCCCAACGCTTTTGTTGTGTCACTCTGTAAGCACAAAGACCCCATGTGGGAAATTTTGCATGAGAAGTCTAAATCATTACTAAGATCATGACTTAAATCTTAAAAAAACTGAGAATACCCTGACACACCCAGAGCATGACTTTTATATCAGCCTCGACTGAGTCAAAGGCAGCTAACATGAATTCTTCAGACTGGCTGTTTGCAGTCATTAAAGCAGTGATACTCAACTTATGACCCGCAAGCAAAATCTGGCCCCTGATAGGGTGTCAGGTGGCCCCAAAACCATTTTCTAATGCACAGTAAAAATAAAGTGATTCATACTGTGAACTGTGAACGTCCTACAATCCTTGAAATGTCCTAAAATCCTATAATTGTCCCGTAATCTGAGAAATGTCCTAAATTCTAGAAATATCCTAAAATCCTAGAAACATGTCTGGAGCTGCCGGCTCCTGGCCTCCAAAAGTGGCCCCAAAGCAAAGTAAGTCTAGTTTCTCTGATGTAAAGATATGTGACGATGCTCCCGTCAGTAGAAATCAAAAGTTACAACATTTAACTAAATCTGAAGGGTCTAAAAGTCATCAATAATCACTTTTTTTGACAGAATACCCCGCTTCAAACAAACACGTCTGGCTCTCAAAGCTCCGTTTTCTGACCGGAGGATAAATGTCGCTGATTCACTGCTGCAGAGCCGCTTAGCTCTGAATCTGGAGCAAAACTGATCTCATCTCTATAAATTCCTCTCTGCAGACTTCAGCGCACTAAACTCAGAGTTCATAGAGAGTACAGTGACAATTTTTTGATCTCAACTCCAAAAGAAAAGTGCTGCTGTTGCATTTTTAACTGCTGTCTGATGTTTCATCATAAGCTCTGTCATAGTTTTGTAAAAATATTTGCAGTCTGTTGGCCTTGCTTGTACTTAGTTTTTTTCTGCTCTCTCTTTCTCTTTGGGGCTTCAGTTCGCTCTCCGAGCCAAGGTAAAGTTGTTTTTTTTACTTTAAATGGCGCAGTATCATCCACAGTGGTTAACAGAGTACAACAACAATAAAAAAGTACTACTCCTGTTCAAATAAAGAGCTTCTGATGCAGGGTAGCAGGAGGACTAAAGCAATGCAAGAAACAGAAATGTTGCAGATTAAGTGGGAAAAACACAGATTCACTACGGCGAGATCAAAGTGCGTAATGTTTTTTTAGTTACATGTTTTATTGGAAGTTGAAACCAATATATATATAAATGGAAAGAAGGCATTGAGCAAGTACAGAGAAAATGACCAAAAAATTAGCTATAAATTTTTTAAAAAAGAGAAGTTACTTGAAAAAAAATAAATATATATATATATATATAGATATAGATATATATATATATATATATATATATATATATATATTTAATATTGCTTTAAAGATATAATTATTCTGTAAAAATAGCTTAAATATAATTATTAATTATAATAATTGGAAATTAGTTCTCTGGAATTTTTTTCCACAGCTTTTTTAAAAATAATTTTCTAAATCTACTAATTTCTTGCAATTAAGGTGGAAATTTTTCTGCCATCTTTGAAAGTAATTAAACCAACTTACTTAGGGTTCAGATACTTGTGAAAGGTGTCCAAACGAGCACAAGGAAGTGATGTCATTCCAGGTTTCGAGTATATGTTGTAAGTATCTGTTTTGAAAATAATTATTTAAGGATAAGATTATCTGTTCAGTTGCGTTTTTATCAAAACAATAGTTACACAAACGTACATGGAATGATAACCGTTGATTTTCATGCTACCGTATACCTTGGTGTGTATAGTAAAGGTAAATATTTAGGCCCTTTTAAGACACCGAGCGTCAGATCATTACCATCAGAAAGATAACACGTGTGGTAACCCGTTAAATTGTCTCGAGGCGTCTGCGGCCCGTCAGACGCTCAGCAGTCATCCAGTGAGCAGAACTGATCAGAACAGGCACTGCGATTCTGCACACAGCCGGCGCTGACGGCTCGAGCTAAATGAAAGCTGATGTGAGTGTGTATAGATTGTTTTGTCAGAGCGGAGATTCTGCAGATTCTCCGTAACGGATGCCAAGTTCGTTCTCCCTCCTCAGTCAGGTTGACGTGTCGGAGACCCGACTGTGAAATAAGTTCAACAGCAAGATTAACAGAGATATAGCGGCAGGTGGGGAAGGAGACGTAAACAGTGAGAGGAGGAAAAAAGAGGGTGAACCTGGAGCGAGGAGGCAGCACTGACAGCACGAGAGGTTTGATTCCCACCGAGCAGACAGAGTATAAAACACATTACGCTCCAGACAAATGAGCACCTATAGAAAGAATCACTGTTGTGATGGAGATGAATTAAAAAAGATAAAAAGGAAGAAAGGGGAAAAAAGACATGCATTTTTTAATCTTTTGTAGCATAAAAATTAGAGACTGATATTTTTTGGGATTCCAGTGAGATTCTCATGATTCACTACTCATGACGTTATTGCGATTGGACAAGAAAAAAGTAAACGGGAGCATAATAATAACATAATAATAAGGCCTGTGTCACACAGCATGCGTCAGCAGCATGTGACTGCAGCCTCGCTGAGCTTCAATGTTTCAAGCTTGTGGCGTTCACACGTGCAGCACTGTTGCTGCGTCGCTGCCTGCAGTTATCAGTATTTCCACATTTATAAGAACAAATTCCACTCATTTATGAAGTCCTGCAAGCTCCTGCACAGCCGAAAACACAGCCCTGCACTTGTTTCAAAATAAAATTTCAGAAATTGATGGGATTCTGTCCACAGAGACACGAGGGCTTTTGTTTTGAAAGGGAATCAGGGAAGTTGGAGTGAAACAGACATCTTTGTTTTTTCTCATCTCTGTGACAGAGAGAGACTTTTGAACTGCAGTAAAAAAGTGGTAAAGACTCAATATAATCATCAAAACACCATTTTCACTGTCTGTAGAAACTGTAAAAAATCAGCGAGCCACCGTTTCTCTAGACGTTCTGCAGCTGACACGCAGCGCCTGAAAAACGCTGCTCAGGCGCTCTAACTTGTTAACGGGGGCGGAATAAAAAACAACATGTTCGGCATGGCTCACGCGTGCTGTTGGAAACAGGCCTAACATTTACCAAAAAAATTCAGCAGCTATTGGCAACTATTTGCTTGTTGTTACTGAGCACAGCAAATATATACCTGCACTCCCATGTTGCTTTCTGATAGAAATGAATCTATAAAATGTCTAAAAATATATTTTTTTAAATGCACATCACAAGCCATTGTAAAATGAAGTTTTTGGACATGAATAAATAAGCTGTTTAGGGGAGAAATTTGTTGATGTTGATTGTTCAAAACTGCTTTTAATGTCTTATTAATATCATATATAAACTGAAATGTTGTGTGTATTTTATTATATATCTTTATTATACATTTCTATGACTTTTTTTTTACTTCTGTAAAGTTATTTAGTCTCTTGAAAAGTGCTCTGTAAATAAAATGTATTATTATTATTATTATTATTATTAGGCCCCACGATATGATTTTGTCACAGTACTGAAGTCATGACGCGATATAACTGCGATTGAGTATTGCGACAACATATGCTGTTCGGTGCGGAGTCATAAAAATGAATAAATAAATAAAATCTGACGAGAGACTTTTCCACCAGGATCAAACATCTCGGATCATGTAGCAGCTCTGATGCAGCTGGATTACAGTTCTGCATGACAACTTAATGCGTCTCTAGTATGTGCGGTGAAATTGGATTTCCTTCCCTCTCCAAAGCAGATTGTCACTTTCACTTGTCATATTTACATGCTTTAAAGCTGTCAGCAAACACCTCGTCTCGCTTGTTCCATCTCCTGAAGCATTTCTGACAAGGATGTTACAATCCGAGCTGCGTGCCACCTGTTTGAGTCAATTTATTTGTTTCCGTCTTTATCTTTTTCTCCGAAATCGGATGGCGCGAGGCGAGGTACAGAGGGGGGTTTTGGAGTCATGTGACATGAGCGATGAGGGGAGGATGGGACCGCAATGACGGCAGCTGTACTCGTGACCCGGACTGAGAGGGTTATTTCCAGCTCTGCCTTTAACCTTTCCGCGCAGGTGCTGAGATTTCTGACCTTTCCGGCGAGCGGCTCCCCGCTGCCTCTGAGTGCTTGTGATAGTTATGGAGTGCAGCTCTCCAACGTGTGCGTGCCCTGAAAATGCACTTCTGTTGTTTCCGAGCATGTGTGTCTCAGCTCTGCAACCTCATGTTTGTGTGTCTGTGTGTGTGTGTGTCGTTGAGTCTGTGGGTGCCGCAAGGCCATTCGGGGTCTCCTGCAGGAAACTGGATTTGACACGAGCGTAGTGAAGATTACCTGTGTCCGGACAGTTATTGCCTTACAGACTATAAGAACCGCCATCACTCACTTTTAAAGGTCAACGTGCTGAAACAAGGGGCTCCGCCAGGCGGGAAATAACCTTACAAAAGACCCACAGGGGAGAGACCGAGGAGGGAGGCGCTTCAGAGACAGAGAGATGGTGCATGTCTCACCCCAACATGGCAGGCGTCTATCAACCTACTGACCTTCGACCTGGCTTTACCTCCGCCAGCCCCAGCAGACATCCCTCTGTCTTTCCTCACATCTCGTCTTCAAGTCAAAGTCTTGGATTTCCCCATCTTTCCTCATAGAGTTTTATGTCATGCGGGGTTCCCAAAATTTCAAAATACTGCCTGACTTTTTTCAAACATATAGCAATAATTGTAAAATGTTTTTACAGTTTGTGGCTGTGATAAATTGTATCATTTTGGTGATTTCTGAAGAAAACTAAATAAAATAATCACAAAAACTGTGAAAACAGACATTTTTGTTGAATTTTTAAATTTCTGGTGGTCCATGTGTTATTATACAGGTTTGTGAAGCTAAATCCAAAACTTTTAGGGTATATTTTGTTTTCCACAACTTTTCCAGGCCTGGAAATTGCTATTTTCGAATTGCATGGATCCTCCTGGCTTTTCATGACTCTACGAACCCTGTATTACTGTTCAACACTTCAGAGCTTCTCTGTTCCTACCAACACACAGTTTCCTGCTCCTCCTACCACCCACCCACACACACACACACACACACACACACACACACACACACACACACACACACAGCTATGCAAAATCAATACGTCTTTCAGCAGGTTGCTGTTGTGTCTTGAATGTGAATAAACAGTCGTATATTTCAGCTGAGGATCGATGTGCGCAGACAGATGAATGGCATACAAAGACACCTCTGAACAGGACGGAGACCTCTGTGTGTGTGTGTGTGTGTGTGTGTGTGTGTGTGTGTGTGTGTGTGTGTGTGTGTGTGTGTGTGTGTGTGTGTGTGTGTGTGTGTGTGTCTCCCTCCTGTGTCAAACTGCTCTTTCACTCTCTGAGGATCAATAGGTGTGATGGATTGGAGACAGGTAACACACACTGGAGACGCATGCTATCAAACAACAACACTTCCTATTCAGGCCCGTTTCAATCACTCTCTGCCAGTCATAACTTGTTTTCTCACGCCGTTAAGGCCGCCGCCCTGCTTCACACTCCGCGATGGGCCGCTTGATTTCCACCTCCGACATAACATTTACACACACGCTCGCGCCTCGCACTCACACAGGTTGAACCCCTGACATTTGAGTGTGGTTTTGTGAAGTCGGCCGTGCTGTGTGTCTGTCTATCAGAGGACGGCAGTGACTCCTCAGACAAAGGCCTGCCGTCGTTAATCGATTGTATCTGTGGTGCCAGGCGACAGCGGCGCAAAGGTCCCGGCTTACAGCTGTGGACTCCTGACTGTCTTCCTCACACACACAATCACACACACACACGCACGCACACACACATAAACACACACATACACAAACATACTTGACAAGACACGTATTTCAAATGCAGATAATATTAAGATGCCTGGGTTTGACCGATGAGCAATTCTGAAAGCTGATTCAGTATGTCGATATCCTGCACTTTATCTGCAGTTATGCAATCTAAAGATTAACGTTAACCCTTTAAAACCTGAGCAAAAGTACTTGATTTTTTTCAAAAATATAAAAAGAGGGCGACAAGCGGCTTAAAAAGAAATGACCGAAAAATTTGTGAAAAAATTCTTTAAAAAATAAAACTAAGTACACAAAAACTAAAAAAAATAAAAATAAAAAACTAAAAAATAAAAGATAACCTCAATAAAGTGCTATTTCTTTTCTTTTTCCTGTGTCAGGATTTTAAATAATTGAGAGGTTTAGAAATACATTTTACTGAACATCTGTCTCTCGTTTTTGATCACATCTAATAATCCCCCACAACTAATTTTCAGTTTCCTTCTAAGCTTTTACTCATTTTTTTTGCAGTGCGCAGGACATTTCTTATCAAGTTGCTAACTATTTTTGTTCCTGTGTTTGGCTAGTACTGCCGCTACACCACTATAAATAACCCAACAGTGTTTTAATACGCTCCTAGTTATTATCATTATTCATTGAGACTTTTAAGTTGCCATAGTTTTGGTTATTAATGGGAAACACCGACACACGACCTGTTGAACAATAGTGGCTCCACGCGCTGTGACTCAGACTAAAGTGTCACCGGACTGGACCAGCAAAACCGAAAATCGACCCAACTCTAACATCTACAGCTACTGTTAGTGAGACAGAAGTTTTGCCATAAAGTTGGTCTACAAAATTCACAAGTGAGACACTGGATATATTTGTCAAGCTTGGCTTCATTATCTCCTCGCACAGTTTTAAAACTAAACCGGTGGTTTGTTTGCGACTCTCTGATCATTACTTTTTATCCGTGCACCGTCAGACTCAGTGACACTTCCTCAGATCTGAGCAACACGTCCGTGAGCATAATTTGATCATATCAGAGGGAAACAATGGCCAAAATAAGAAATGTGAGACCCAGGGTGTCACAAAACTCAGATTTATAAAGGTTCTGTATCAACAGAATGTATCTCCAACACGGATTTATCCAGCCGCACACACAAAGACAAATAAACGGAGCTAATGATATTCACGCGGCTCACACCAGGTGCTGGCGTTGCTTTGCCCTAATGGCTGACGAACACAAAGGCCTGTTTGAGGCCGTCACTTTGATCCTGGCAGCTCGGGGCTCCTGCGGCTCCGCCACACTAAAACCTTTATTAGCCATATGCTGGGGACATCAGAAACAAGTCAATCAGCATTTACATCTGCACAGAAAGGGAACCAAATCACAGCAGAGCCCGACGCTGCCGCGCACACAACACAAGTTTCCATGACCTATATTCACTTGCAGAACGGTCCAGAGGTGCATTTCTCTCCAAAACTTTCCAGAAGTCATTTGAAGGCAAAGTCTGCCCTGAAGGAGGTATTACATATTCTTATTTAATTGCTCAAAACTTGTGTGGAAAACACGGCCGGGAGATATTGTACATCCTCACAACGTCACTAATTCCTACTGGACAGACGGGCATTCTTACGATTTTAACACTTTAAGAGTCAAAACAGAAATTTACAAAGTTTTATACATTTTAACCAATGAATTTTGAATTTTTTTTTAATTACTTTTCAGTGACTTTGAGGTAAATTTATCTCAGTCGGTTCTTTTTTTTTCTTTAAAATGGCTTTTTTAATATATATTATTTTTAAAAAATGAATTCAGAGCATGATACGAACCAAATATTTAAGGGACTGTTCATTATTAATAAGAAGGAAGTTGGTGGTGAGAAAAGTGGGCATGTCAAATATTTTTTAAGCACAGGAGGGGGACATGTATTTTTTTGTTTTTTCGGCTTTAGTGGAGGGGCATGCAACTTTAAATGGCTGTATCTTTTTTTTTTTTTACAAGAATACATGCCCTCCAAACATGCTGGCCTGAGTTTTGAGGAAAACATTTTATTAACTTAAAAAACATGTGGACATTTAAAAGAAAACATAAGGACTTCTTCTTTTTTTAAATTTAGGCTTTTTTCCTTCAAAACATTGCTTTCCAAAAGTGTAAATGTTTCCTTCAAAAACCACTGAAATGAAAAACATCTCTCTCCAGTGCTTATATAATTATCTGACATGCCTCCGTCTTTTTGCACCCCCTTCCTTCTCTCTCATAAATAACAAACAGTCCCTAATAATGATAATAAGCCCTGGATCGAATACTTACTTACACTTGACTAAATGTACTGAGTTAAATTTTGCCACTTTTAACAAAAATACAGACCTTTTTTTTCAAATTTAGTCCATGAATGTTAAATGACAGCAGTTGTTACGTATTCTCTTTCTACTCAGCATGAATTACTAACGACTAATGATATTTTTAACATCACAATTCCGAATTAAAGTTAAAGAAACAAGTGTTTCAGGGTAACTAAGGTGCCAGAGTGCATAAAAACATCAAAATAGAGCTTGTTTGTCAAAGAGGAGGACTCCTCCCCCTACAGCGGACCGGGCGAAGCCTCGACTGTCCTCAGATCCTAGAAACGCCCCCGGGTCGTGAGTTTTTGTAATTAGATTAATATTGGAAGTTGTGTCCTCACAAGGATAGAGCGATAATTCTAGATTGCGAGATTATTGGCTTTTTGTGACGGGCACTGGATTATAAAAGGACACACACTCACAGCCCTCAGTCATAGAGACGCAGCCGGACACCTGGGCGGCGAGGATGCACTGAAATGCAAAACAGAGAGAGAGAAAAAGAAAAAGAGACACGGAAGAACACAGGCGCGATAATACTGTAGAAGTCCCTTGATATCTCTAATGGGCAGCTGATTAGAAAGCAGAAGCACCAAAACAGGTAATTCTTCTTCTTATCGTCAGCACCAACAGTCAGGCTCACACTTATCTCCATAATGACTCCGACTATAATTAACGAGCCTTTTGAGGGTACAGTGACTTGTGCACACAAACAGGTGCACGCACACACATGCACTGGACTCCATTTATTCTCGGAGGACTCTGCAGATTGAACGGAGCTGCTGGAACTTCTTTTTTTTTTTCAACTATTTAGAAAGTCTGTCCCAAGGACGAGCAGCAGCTTGAATAGAGCTGGCCTCTGATTTCCGATCAAACAGCAGATGGAAAGACACAATAAGTCTCCTCAGACGTCAGGGAGCCTGAATGAAGTTTTGAGCTGCGACGAGGCCCTGATGATGCCACCGTGTCGTGTGAGAAGGTGAGAGGGTGACTAGGCGTTCTTTGAATTTCCTCGGTGGTGGATCTCGAGGGGCAGAAGCATCGAGATTCTCACAGCCTGATGACAAGTTTGTTAATGAAAGAAGGTGGACGGGAACGGAAGGTGCAGCCGAGTTCAAGAGCGCGGGACGTCATGTACAGGAAGGAAAACAAACCCAGAGGGATTTTTGGCCCCCAGACAGAGTCCTTGAATACCGGACAATCTACCAACACAGAGTCCAATTCGATGCTTTAACATTTTTAACCCTTAGGGCCCACTTCAATATTACACACACTCTTATTGCTCTGCACAAAAAATGCACTTCAAAAACAAGCTTTAAAAAAGCGCATACATTAATATTATTTTCTACTTTCATGGACTTTTTAAAAAAAAAATTTAACCAAATCAATCCTAATCATAAAAATCAAATATTCATTAATTTTCAGAATTTCAGAACCCTTTAATGCCAGGTTTTTCTCAACATGGCGCTATTTTTGGATGAAAGTAAACACAAAAAATGAATTATTTTCCATATACTACATGGAAAGTAGATTTTTTTTATCATTATTATTGTAACCAGTCAGTGATTAGCAGCAACATTGATTTTTATAAATTATTATTGTTTGTGCAGTGACAAATACTCACACTCATCATGCTCTGCACACAAAATGTGCTTTTCAAAATCAGGCTTTAAAAAATATTATGCATAATTATGATTTTCTACTTTCACTGACTTAATTTTTTTAAACCAACATTCCTAATCATGAAAATCAAATCTCATTATTTTTCAGAATTGTTAACCCTATAAATACCAGGTTTATGTCATGATGCCACTATATTTTAAATGGGAACAAACAACACAATAAAATGAATTATTTTCAGTAAACTACATGCTAAGTACATTTTTTTTTGATTCTCACAGTCTGGGATATGTCAGTGATCAGCAGCTACATTGACTGTGACAGGTCACCTAGTGGAAATAGCATGTATTTCCTCCATATGCCAAATATGGTCAAAATGACCTCATCAGGTGGAAAATAGTCAAAATGACAAATTCAGAGTCAAAAGCCCAGAATGACACCCAGAAATAATACAAGTCCTGTTTTTCTGCTTTGATGGCTGTGGGATCAAAAATGTCAGTTTGAATGGGTTTCAATGGAGCATATTTTGACCTAAACAGTAACTATTTAGTTTCCACAGTGTATTTTAGACTTATTGTAGGAGCTGAGCTGGAAATTCACTAACTTAAACAATCCTGCCAAAAATTATGCCAGATGCATGAACACAGCCAAAATTTTCAATAAATGAAGAGTGAAAATGTGCCAAACTGTCTCAGAGGATTAATTAGCAGCAGCTGATATGAGGGTCGCCGGAGCTTTTAAGGTGTCTCTTCACGTCGCTTATCTTCTTTCAAACCTTCAGCAGTTTGTAAAAACTTCTGCCTGAATTCTTCCTGAATCTGTTTGTCTGCTCGACTGCACATCCATTTCAACACCAACTGTTTTTTTTTATTTTCCTGGATCCCAGAAGGGAGTGACCACAGAAAGTGTGGATACAGCAGGCATCACATGCTCCGCATAAAAAAATAAAAAATAAAAAATGCATGGTTAATTTGAAAGAAGTCTGGCAAATATGTGGAGGAAGTGACTAAAACAATGCATTGCTGCGTCCTTACAAATTGCTCCATATAGCCGGCTGTCACAACAGCTCGTCCCCCACAGCTCCTCGTATACTTTCAGCTACTAGAACTAATGTAGCATCCCTTCAAATCGAGGGGCTCCACGGGTGAGTTGATGAGTAAACCTGCGCAGTGATAGCTCCACTGCTGTGTGTGAGATTGGAAAGGATAGGGAGGACAGGGTTCTTGTTCAAACATGAAGACACATACTGTTACACTTTGTCACAAACACACGCTCCCACTTTGCTGCAGCCAACCTGTGGCTCCGACACTTGGCTTTGCTTTTATGGCCGGTGCCCCACGGTTACTCAATCTCCAGTTAAGGGAAGTTTGCAGGAGAAACGGCGGCCTTGTAGGAGGTGATCAACCTCGGCTTTCCGACTAGAAGCGAAATAGCTCGTGGAGTTCTGTTCCTCTGCAGGTGTAATTGACTGTAATTGTTTGTGTGTGTGTGTGTGTGTGTGTGTATGTGTGTGTGTGTGTGTGTGTGTGTGTGTATGTGTGTGTGTGTGTTTGTGTGTGTTGGGAAGTTTGCAGTGTATGCAGCATGCAGAACAAAATTTACATGTTTGGCATTGTTGAAAACAACAGAGTGGTGCAGAAGTTTAAAAGAGAACCTTTACAAAAATATGCATCAACAAAACGGGGGCAGTAAAAGCAGCCCCATTTAGGATTTCAGGATGTTTCTAGGATTTTTGAACATGTCTCAGAGTTCAGGATATTTCTCAGCTATTAGGATGTGTCTAGGATTTAAGAACACGTTTAAGGTTTTAGGAAATGTCTGGAATTTTAGCACATTTCTAGAATTTTTCCACGTTTCTATGATTTTAGAACGTTTCTCAGATTTTTGGACATTTCTAGGATTTTAGGTAGTTTCTATGATTTTACGACATTTCCAGGATTTTAGGACATTTCTAGGATTTTAGGACTTTAGGATCTTATCTAAGACCTCTGTTGAGGTGTGAGGGATCCTCCACTGTTATTTTTTATGCTGTTTTATGCACTCTGGCACCTTATGTATACTAAAAGTACAAGAACAATTCCCAGAGTGAATCACCTTTCTTTAATTGTGAGTAAGACAAAGTTTGGGGTTCACCAGGGATCCTATCAGGGGCCAGATAGCCTCTGCATGTGTAACAACAGTGTTTGGAGTCGGGGGACTGAAAACATCAGCACTTTTGTGTGGACATTGTGCGCTCACCAGCCGGCGTTCACCAACTCAGAAGAAGCTACTTGTGTTGTACACTTTTGTACAGTTTCTCGACTGTACGAGAAACTGATCTGCAGCAAAGTTGTCCCCGAGAGAACAACATTTTTGTTTTAAAGGAGTTCTCCACCAAAAAAGATCAGTTTGGAGAACATTCACCGCCTGTAGGATTGAAAGGTGGCTCTGAAAGGTTTGCAGTTTGCTTCTTTGCAAACGCTGGCAGCTGTACTGTGCTCAGCCTGCTACAGTGGGTTGCAATGTTGACCCAGAGTCACAGCAACGATAAAAATACCAACCGACCTGAGAAACTGGAGAAGTGCTTGATGTTGAAATCTTCTACTACATGTGCCTGTCTTTGCCACCGTTTGTGCATCTCATGTAGTGTCTGTTATAAAACACATTACACAATTATTCTTTAAAATTTGTTTGCTAAAATATTAACAGTAGGAAAAAGTCACAGCCTCTGGTGCTAACAGTGACTTTAGAGATTATAGCGTGACTTTGAAGGCTTTTTTGTTGTGTGGAAATATCAAAAGATGAGAAAATAAAAGGAAAAATATTTCAGCCAGGGGGTTGAAGCAACAGAAATATATGCAGCTGGTTGTGAAAGCTTTACTAATGAGACAGGATGTAGATTTGCACTGTTGTCACTAAATATCACTCATACTTCTTGACACTTGGACTTTTTTAACAGATACACAAGCCCATTAGCCAATGGTAGAATGCAAGTTAGTACATTTACACAAGTATTGTTTTTTATTACAATTTTTACAGTTTTTCAGTAATATTTCAGCAACTTTATTTGCATATTCACATTTTTCGTAACTCCATACTTTGACTCTGCAACATCTCACTGGTAAATAATTAACAGGATATTAAAATCTTTCATCAGTAATCAGTCTTTCCTTTCGTGCTAGTGGACATTTGTGCCGTACTTGAGGAAATTCTCTAAAGATGTTGAGTTGAGATATTGAGTTCACGAGAATGGGATTACAGACAATTGAACAACCTGAAAATATAATGCCCCTGGCAACGGGAAGAGTGAGATAATCCACAACATATAGTTTAAGGTGCACACATTATTTGAGGTATCAAAGCAAATCCAACAGTCTGAGACGCAGGCTTTTGGGGGTTTTCTCACAATATTTCCTCAATTCTTTCCACTTTTCTCACTTTCTATCCAAGTCCGTCTATTCCAGACTTCATCAAACAACAGCTGACACAATCATGACCGTCAACACTTTATCAGGAGGGAAAACACCTCGTATAGGACAAGATCATCTCCACGGCTGCCACAAACAGCAGGGACTCCGTCTGATATTGAAAACCGGTTTGATGAACACGCACTGATGTCATGTGTCCTCGGCAGAGCGGGCGGCCTGGCCGCTGGTTGCTGGTCGAGTTAGTAGCAGCTCAGGTGTGAGATGTGTGGAGTTGGAACAGATGCTTCCACTTTAATTACCTCACAAAGAGCTAACTTTCCTGTGATGGAGGAGACGCCAACACAGCTGGGTCCTGACGGATGCCAGGGCGCAAACACACAAACAATCCCCCTTTCACGTGCGCGGACCTGTGCTAAGATGTATTCAAATATATTCGGAGCTGTCAAATGTCAAGTGAGCTAATCTGGGAGATGGAATTTCTGGCACTTGTGATGAAGAAGAGAAGGAATGTGGAACATCATGAAAAATAATACGCAGGATTATTATTTTAACCAGAGGGTGAGTGTGAGGGCCGGGAGAGGCAAACGCTGAGTGTCGGCCAATCCAGGAGCCAGGAAAAAAGTGCCAAAGTCAAAGCTGAAGGGTAAAGTGTGAGTCACTTTGCATTTTGAACTCATTTTCCAATATTTTTTTTTTTTAGTAAACAACTGTTTGGCTTTCAAACCATCAGGAAAAAATGAAAAATATTTAACAATATTCAATTTAAAGTGATGCAATAACCACTCTGAACAACATAAAATAGAGACTTGCAACTAAGTGTATTGCATTAAGTCAAAGGGGAATTTTTGTCACTGTTTGGGACAGACAATTAAGTTTATATATCTATGTAAATCAGGGAAAAACAGCAAACCCTCAGATTTCAGAGGCTAAATTTGAGTTGAAGTCAGCGCTGTGACTTACTTTTAAAAACTACTAGAACATGACATTATGACAAATGCCAGTTCAGCTGGTTTGCGTAAATTAAACCAGTTTAAGCTGCTGCACCAGACCTGACTGGAAAAACCAGAAATCAACCCAAATCTATCCAACACATCTGCATTTGTAAAATATCCAGTACAAATGCTCTCTGTCTGAAACGACCTGTGATTGGACAACTATTTTCCCCTCAGACTAGCTGAAATACAATATCCTCAAAGGTTATTATGGTATTTTTGCCCATTTGTACCAGATAAAACTGTCTTCCCCAGCTTTACAAAGTCTGGATCTGTTCTTTCATTTGACATTTTGTTTAAAAAAGCAGCTTATTGCTCCTCGACTGCTAAACTTTCACGTTCTTGTCTGATCTATCATACAAGCAAACAAATGAGATCATTATTGTGTTCATTCATGTGCACCTACATGCGCAACAGAGAGACCTATTTACTGAAGTTTTGACTGATTATCTGATAGAGGAGTTATGTGTTTTGACTTGGCTCCTCAATCACGCTCTAAATCATCGTCAGCGGCCTACATTCACAGCGTACACTGGCATATACAGCGACAGTTTGATACCATCGCGATACATTGCAGTGGCTGCTGACTGTGTTTTCCGTTTACAGTGACTCGCTCATCAAAAATTCAGGGTGGAAAACAACAATTTAGATTACCAGCTCCAACACAAAGCTGCAGCCTTTCCATCCCTGTTTTGGCTTCAGGAGATGATGCTCAGATGATGCTGGCTTGTCCTCTAAAATGTATTTTAGTGCTATGAACGGCAGAGAAAACTCCGCTGAGGATCGAGGCTGTGCAGAAAAAGATGTATATCTTGTGCAATAAACAGCAGATTCCTCATGTGTCGTGTTCACCTCATTTCAACCACCGGCATTAACAGAACTCCTGAATTAGTTAAATACTGCCAAATGCACTCGGTTAGGTTTATTTCCAGAGCTATGAATAAAGACCAGTGGATTAAAACTAGGGTAAGATCCACCAATTCCACTAAACTCTACAAATTTGACTGGATTTCAGTCCTGCTGTCGACTTTAAGCCAAACCAGCTGGCTTTAAGTAATGATCTGTCGTCAAACTCGAGCTCGCTTCACAATGACTCCATCTTTCTGTACAAAAGGACATCACATGTTCATGTCGCTCCGATAATGTATGTCAACAGCCTGGGCCATGTGTACTTTGACACACTTATTCACAATTAGGCTCATTTTAAAAGAAAATATGCCACTTTTAAAGCCGGTTTGCCTGCTGCTTTTTTGACATCTCTCTTCCAAATGGTGGTGAAAAACACCAGAAGCAAATGCCAGGAGTTGAGTTTTCATTAACAAAAAGAAACACAGCATCACCAATCTGTTTTGCCTAAATATCTTCAATCTAGCTCTGCTAAAAACTATAAAAAAAACAACAACAATCTGTCACCATTTTAGTGTGTCATTTACAACCTAGCTTCTTTGTACCCAGTAGCTTACTAACATTAACACATTAACTTTACCCATATTCAACTTATTAAAGCAGTTTAGATAACAGACATTTTTATTAAAATAATCATAGACAACTAACTTATCCCAGCTCTTGCCTCATTCATGGACTCACAGAGTGCGGTGCGCCACTAAAAATGAATACGGGAGTAACTCTACAATGGATATTTAGCAATATTTTTCGGTATGTCCCAATGGGATCTCAAAGATCAGAATCAAGGCAGTTCAATGCATTTTTTGACTGATTGGGATTGCTTTTATTTCGCTTTTAGAGCAATCCAATCCTTTTTTTATGTCAGCTGTCACACAGGTGTTTTCACTCTCATGCAGAGCAACAACCTTCGTCAACTCTCCTCCACACAGCTGTCTTCGAGCGAGTTTCCATTACAGATTTGCGCAAAAATGAAACTATATTTACGAAATGTCAATAAAACACAAATGGGAGTGGCTACGTATGAGGGATTTCTGGGAGGTGATAGTCCACGATTTCACAGAGGAATTGTGGATTTAAAACTTCTGGATGCTCAACTTTTGGCAAATTATTATTTGAATTATTATTTAATTATTTGAGGGTTGATGGAAACATCTCATACTTATACTATACATTTTATACTATTTTTCCTTTTCTGTAAATATTACTTTTTTTGTCTGTTTGTTTAATCATTTCACTATTTTCTTTTTTACATGTTCGACATAAATCAAATCAAATCAAATAGTGTAGAAACTGGAATGGTTTGTTTATATGTATCAACTCAAAGAAAGCGATGCTGTGAAAAGATTCGGTCTGGAGCGGCCTCTTTCTTACCTGGTAGAGCGTGTATCCCATACAGGCTGAGTCGTTTGCAGCAGCACGGGTTCAAATCCAGCTCGCGATCCCTTGCTGCATGTCATCATCCCACCTCTCCCGTCAATCTTCAGCTGTCCTGTCATTAAAGGCAAAAACGCCCAGAAAGGTTAGTATTATGTTCTGGCAATACAGATTTTCAAAATGCCAAATAAAACACTGCTGCATAAAGAACAAAGTGAAATGTAATTTATGCAGAAATATACCACAACATCTCCAGCTTCCACAGCAACGGCGAGTTACGGAAAACAATAAGCAACGTCTGAATTAAAACCGAAACAACACAGACTCTGCAGTGATCAAATAAATGTGGACTTTTCAGCTCTGTTTTCAGTTTCTCATCATTACCCCGTCTACACAAGCTGATTTACCGCTCACCTCATCATCTAACAAAGCTGCAACACAATCACAAATCTCTGTCAAACGCATCATAAAACAATATGTCTGGCAAACAATGCCTCTGTTTGTTTTGCTTCACTTTCTAACAATGCCTGCAGTTTTGCAATATGGAGCCTTCCAAAGCTCCCCCTGTGGACTTGTTGTTGTTTGAGGCCGAGCTTGGGCAAGACAGCCCTGGACTGAATGTTTACATAAATGAGCCAATTTAGCTACATTTCCGAGAACTGGACCGGCTGGCGGACTGACTGGCTGCTTTAACCGCACACAGACACGGGCGGACACTGACAGAAACTCACAGCAAACGACACGGCGGAGTACAGAATCCAACAGTCCAGTGGGCCCTGTTAGCAAATTACCAAGTGGCAAAGATGCAAAACAAGATTTCTTTATCCGGCAGCGTTGACAGCGGAGGTCACGGTATCTCTAGACATTTCAAAATAAAAGAAGAAGAATCAAAACAGACAAAGAGGGAAAACAGCGTGGAGTGTCAGAAAAAATATGAAGGAGGCAGCGCTCCGGATGAGAAATCCTCAAGTCTCTGGTTGTTAGTGTCACTGCCGGCTTGGCCTGGCATGAAAGAAGAGCGACTGCACCGGACCCAGGGTCCCTGCAGCTGAAGGCAGGATATTTTTAAGACTTTTAGAGGATTTTTTTTTAATACCACTCAGATTAAAGTAACAGACCAATTTTCAAAAAACCAAAATTGACAATATATTTGGCCCAAATGTTTATGGTAACATAAAATGTTATTTTTTTTGTCCAACTTGAAAAAGTTTGATAGTCAATGTCAAATGTTGAAAAAACAACAAAGGGGTCCACAGATTATCAGGTTATTATAGATCAGGTTAATATAGATTATCAAAAATTACATTTTGTTTTTATATGATTTTACATTTGAACACATCACGATGACGTTTTATTTACCTTTGCGAAATAGTCATTTTACTGAGCCGACCATGTACACATCACAATGAAACCTTAGGGAAAGTCGTTTATTTAGCTAACTAGCGCTTATCCTGCCAATTTTAATCCGAAGACAGTCGTAGACGCTGTATTTAGGTTTAATTTGATGAACAATCGATGTATGTAGACGAGTGATTGGATTTCAATGACGTAACCCGACTCGAGATGTAATGTTACATTACCCACAGTACTCGACAGCACATAAGCTCAAACACTATTGATTTTCAGGTTTCGAAAAAAGCAGAACCAGCTACTCAATAGAACCGGGAGTCGATCCCCACCCGTAGTGGGGACCCTGACCGGGCCAGGCAATGACAGGCCGATAGCCGAGGTAGTGAAGAGGCAAGAAAGACGACAAAAAGTAGGGGTAAACTGAAATGAGCACAAACACTCTGCGCACACTCACACACTGATTGTGCCAATCCAGTGCCAGTAAATTGCTCTGTGCTGGAGAGCTTAGGGAGGCATCAGAGAGCCCGGGCAGCATCCTGCTCTGAGCTGCAGATCCCGAGCCGACTGAATGTGGATGCTTGGCCCAGTCGGCTGGATCAGCCGCTAATACACAGCCTGGGACCGGGGAATTACTGAGTAAGCACTGAGCCCCATGCAGCCGCGAGCAACACGCACGTATAAACGCGCACGTGCACACAAAGGGGGGGCATGCCTGGTCACAGGAATGTATGGCGGGCTCGCAGACTCCGTGCCATGAAAACAGACAAAGGTGCAGCCAGATACACTGCTGTACACTGCCAGGGATGATATGTCTGGGCAACATGTCTGAAATATGTTTGATTTTTTTCTCTTGTTGTCATTTAATTTTTATTTCATGTTTATTTAAAAGCATACTAATGAACATCAGTATAAAAAAATGTAAAAGAGGATATTTCTTCAAATTTATAATATTTCTTTTTATTTTCTGGTGTGGTTTTATAGCTTTTATTGACACTGTTGTTGCTTTTGGTCTGTTTCTTTATAATATTTTATATTGACATTTTACATCTTACATTATTTGTCCTCTGGTTTTAATCTCAACCTTACCCTTCGTCTCACTTGTGTTCATCCAGATACACTGCTGTACACTGCCAGTTTGCAAATGGCACTGGTGCTCTGTGGTTAAAAGATGTGACTGAATAGTGGCGGTCTGGAGCTCTGCAAAAGCCCTACTTTTTGTGTGTGTCTGTGAGAGGTCGCAGGAGAGAGAGAGAGAACCAAAACAGCGGTGGCTTACAAAGACAACATCACGATTTATACTCAAAGTCCATTATATAGTCAACCAGAGAAGGCAGTGAAATCTTTCCTGACAGCCTCCACTTCAATATTACACACACTCGCTGTGCACACAAAATGCTCTTTTCAAAATCAGGTTATAAAACATATTATATTATTATTAATATGATTTTCTACTTTCACTAAGTTTCTTTTTTTTAACCATCATCAGTCCTAATCATAAATATCAAAAATTCATTAATATTCAGAATTACTACCCTTTAAATGCCGTTTTTTTTTCATGATGCCACTATGTTTTTAGATGGAAAAACAATATTTCAATATACTACATGCTAAGAAAATGTTTGTTTGTTTTTTTTATAATTATCATCACAGCCTGTGAAATGTCAACATCTATGTATGACAATAGGAAACAGCATGTATCCTCCATATCTCCATATGAAAAAATCATCAGGTGAAAAATAGTCAAAATGACAAATTCCAAGGCAAAAGCCCAGAATGACACCCAGAAATAATGCAAGTCATGTTTTTATGCGTTGATGGGTGCGGGATCAGAAATCAAAGTTTGAATGGGTTTCAATTTAGCATTTTTTTGCACTTAACAGTGTGAATATGACATTTGTGTATCCAAATAGACTTATTATAGGAGCTGAATTGGAAATTTTGAATTAAAAAAAAAAAAATAAAACACCATCTTGCCAAAATGTATGTATGAAGACAGCCAAAATTATCAAAACATGAAGAATAAAAAGCACATAAAATGCAAACAGTCCCTAATAGTTAACTACAATTTATATTGCACGTGCATGAACCCGTAAAGGCTGAGCTGACTGGGACACATTCCCTGTAGGAGCTGCCTTTCATTGCCTGTAAGCCCTTGATTTTGCTGTAAGTAACGCGTTTCAGTACATAGGAGTGGCCCTCTGTAAACGACAGCCTCTCGCCAACATCATTTGAAGGCTTCCTATGGTACAATACCATGACTGAAAATAACCCACCTCCCACCAGGATGCTCTGGCCTACTTCCCAAAGTGCTCACATCTGGCGGAGAGACATAAAACCCCTTTAAGATGCTTCTGAGAACCCCTCTCTTTATATTTAAAGCTCTTATTCCCTCGGAGTCTCTCGTTCTACTTCCTCCTCTTCCTCAAACTCTCCATCTTTCCGTGTGATATCACAGTTTATGCTCACATGCTTTTTGATTGTGCACTTTTCATCCGCAGTTCCCGGCCACGAAGGAGCGCGTGGATCGATGAAATGTTTAACATACTCCTTCCGCTTTTTCAAGCCTGCAGCGAACAAGCCCCTCGCCATCGAACCCTAACCCCACCCGCTGGCACCGATCGAAGGCCCCCCCCTCCCCACAGTCATGTGACCGCCTTACACAACACTCACGGGAGGTCCTCTTCTCACCGGGCCGCCTCCCACTTCCTGCTCAGCCGCTGGTTACCGAGGTGAACCATCGCCATGGGCAACGGACCAAAAGAGAAGGAGGAGGTGCCGGGGAGGAGGGAGGTGAGTCGCAGAGGAGATGTGAATAGATGTGAGAAGAGGGCATGAAATCGATGAGGCCGTGCAACAGCTTCGCAGCTCATGTGCCCACACGCTGAGATAGAGATGCAGACGGGAACACACACACACACACACACACACACACACACACACACACACACACACACACACACACACACACACACACACACACACACACACACACACACAGCGCGCGCACACACACACACACACTAAAGTAGAGAGTGAGATGACCTGGCATTCACCACTGCCAACAATCTCGTCCGTATTACAGGAGCGAGTGAGAATGATACACACATTCCTCCCTCACAAGTTAAATGTTTCATCCATTTTTAGACTGCACAAATTAATCTTCTCCACCTCCACTGACATGAATATGAGTTTTAACTTTAACTCTCCTATAATTAAAGCAGAGCTTCTGCGTTTCCATGCACGAGATTTTCAGGAGTTTCTTTTTTTTCACGCAGCCTGTGTTGCAAAAGGTCTTGTGTTTCTTTTAAATGTCACTCGGCTAAAAACAGGGTTGCATTTAAGCAGCAGTAGGACTAGTGATATTTAACAGAGGGAAATTAGAGAGGCTGCGAGAACACTCAGCTTGTCAACCTCACAGCCGAGGATATATTTAAAAAGAGACATCTATGGAAACAGCTCATACATGACTGAATTAAAACCACAGAGTCACTAAGCAGCTTCGTAAGGAATAATTTCATCAAAAGTTTTGTCCTTGAACAAATCAGTAATCATTGTATGATTATTAAGAGCTAAGATTTAATTAACCTGTAATTACGTCACTAAAAATAATAGCATTTCAACACAAATACAGAAACAACTGCGGCAGCTATTCTAATTTCATTTGATAACTCTAGTTGAGAGAAAATCAGATTCCAGTGTTTTGTCCTAGAATTTCATTTTACTGATGTCAAGGCCGCTGAAACAGAATGAAGACCAACACAAACTTTATATAACACTTTTTTGCTTCGTACAATACAGAAAATCTGATCAATATCACTCTTCACTGAATATTCCACTAAATAATGCGTTCATTATGTAGTGTTATGAAAATGTCTATTGAGAATTATCCAAAATTAACCTTTAGCATAACAGTAGGCGTACAAACAGAGGTCACCAAGTCAGTAAGTAACTGCTCCTTTTCATGCATTGAACCAAAAAAGAAAAAAGTCTATTACATGAAAGGCATGATGGGATGAAGTGAAACCGTTTATGAGGGGTTTAACAATCCATCAATGGATCAAACAGCCAGAAGATGTGACAGTCCATATGATGTGCACATTGCACTGTGCATGTGACAGTGCTGCATGACACTGGGCGGGTTTCCATTAACCCTTAAATTGCACAAATTGAAATTGTGAAAATAAAAAACGCCTACTGGAAACAGGTGGTATTTCAGGTAACTGGAAAAAGCCTGGTTTCGCAAAACTGCAATGGAAACCCTTTCTTGGCTTTTCTAGGTCACATGATGCTATGGCTACGTGCTTGTCAGCATGAACTGGCTCCCTCATGATGCAGCAGGAGCTACAAGAGCTGTTATTGTATCACGTAACTCTGAGAAAGTTGAGTAGATCATCAGGAAGTTTTGAATCCACAATTCCTCTGTGAAATTGTGGACTATCAGCTACCAGAAATCCCTCATACGTGGCCACTCTCACGTATAAGGGGCTCGCCTTTCCATCATGGCTCGATAATACGCCTAGGATTGGAAATATAATATAATAATAACCAGAGGAGACGTCACATACCATCACTCAATGGAAACACAATCATCTCACAATTTATCAACATTTCAAAAATGTCGCTTACGTTTTGCGCAAATCTGCAATGGAAACCCGCCTAGTGAGGCTGCTGGGACCAGAGTGTAGAGTGAAGCCAAAATTTGCCAAATTTGATCATATCTAACTCTATCACCCCAGTAGCACTATCATAAAAATCAAACTGATATATCAGTCAAGCTTTCACTTGATCAGAGGTTCCTTTACCGGACCACCTCCGCACACTTCACAGAGTGACGGACGGCGGTGAAAGCCTCCTGCTCTGTGACCGACAGCCTCACTGTGTTCAGAGCACCACGGCGGCCACTCGGCGGGGGTCACCTCTCCAGCCGCGTGGTTTCAGCTCAAGCCTCGGCTGTGCGGAGGGGAGACGAGCGCAACCGCACAAGAGCCTCCATTACGGCTCCGGCACAAGAGCCCCGCTCCATTATGGCTTTCACATAAGGGCCGTCATTCGGGCTCTTAGTCATTCTAATGAGCTGTGCTTCGCAGCTCTGCGGAGCCTCTGACTCGGTCTGTGCAGGGGCCCCGTGTAACAGCTCCCACGCGACTCCAGGCAGCCCCTAATGCAGGAGAGCGCTCAATGAGGATTGTGATTTTTTTATTTCTGTAATTGTGAAGCTTCAGAGGGCTCTTAGGCAGAGATTTAATGGCGTCTAATGGAATCTCATCACAGAACAACAGAGAGAAAAGGACAGAGAGGGGGAGCTCTGACTAATGCCTCCACACACTTCTGCTTTGCAGTTAGCCCTTAATTCTGTCAATGCAATCACCTTTTTCAATGATACCTTATGTAAAATATTTAGCACATACACTGGTGTCTGTATGTGTATATTTATAAGGTACATTCATGTTTCTATACATGGTTCCTGCTGCTTAAGGCAAGTCATATTTAAGGCTTTTTAAAGGGATAGTTCACCCGAAAATGAAAATTCAGTCATTATCTACTCACCATCATGCTGATGGAAAGCTGGGTGAATTTTATAGTCCACAAAACACTGCCGCAGGTTCATGGGCAAAAGACGTTGCATTTAACAATTGAAGCAAATAGTGACCCAAGATTCAAACATTAAAAAATACATAATAAAACCACAAAATGTCTCCATACTGCTTGTCTGAAGTAATCCAAGTGTCCTGAAGCCCTGATGTGCCAAGTTGTTTTGAAAAACATCACTGGGGTCATGTTTTTAGTCTTGTTGTAGCCTGTAGCTCCTGCCATTGGCTGACTATTTAGGCCGCCATTCATCCTACCTAACACTATCTGTGCATTACAACTTCAGTGCTAACAAACTGCACTCTGAAATTTACCAGTTTTGACAAAGATTCGGATCATGCATTCAGGTATGCCTGTTTTGGTCTTCCAGAGAATTGCTGTAAAAGCAGCTCTCCTGCTGAGAAGGCTGCTCTTCCCAACATGCACAGAAAGACGAGCAATGATCCATATCGGCTACAACACTGATATTGATAAGGTCGGGTGCAAAAGTCAATAAAAATGTGTACATTTATAAATGTTCTTGTTGTTAAGCCATGTTTTATGTTGGTTACCGGACTTGATGTAATCATTATAATAATAATATTTTGTGATTAAACTATTTATTTACATCCCTGGTGATTAACTGAGTTATAATACCCACCCTTCACAGCAATCAAAAAACTGACTTGAGTGTAATAACTGTAATTCACATGTATGCATTTATAGATCAAACCCTTACAGTAATAACTATAGCAAGGACACTCTACCTGCTTTGCATGGTGGCCACTTTTTCAAAATGCACTTTTTTGATCAACAAGCTCTATTTTGATGCTGTTTTATTCACTCTGACACCTTATGTATACTAAAAGAACAAAACAATTCCCAGTATGAATCACTTTACTGTTATTATGAATTAGAAAATGGTTGGGGGGCCACCCTGCACTTCACCAGGGGCCAAATTTAGTCCACGGGTCCTAAATTGAGTATCACTTCCCTAAAGCGATTCATTCATAGCAGGTAATGGTTTACACTTCTATGATGTTCGTTTTGTAGCTGTAGTGAAGAGTGGAAAGAAACAGCTGTGAATGGGTGGGTACAGACACTGAGGCTGCGACTGACAGACTATTGTCTGGTAAAACGACTGTAATAGCAGAGTCTTTTGAGCTTGTGTTGGAAAATTCAAGGGAGAGACTGACAGAAACGGAAAGAATTTATTTACAGTAACTTGGAAAAGTCATGCCATTGTGTTGATGTCAGCTGGAGTTTTTGAATGACAGAAACTTCAGAAACTTTGCAACATTTAACTGAAAGATTGCTCACTGTGCCCCCCAGTGACATATCTGTGTTTACTATATAGATGTAGTCTCAAACCTGCTGTCTCCCAAAAAAACAAAGATACTCACCAAAATATTAAGGGGCATATGTACATTTCAGATTCAATAAAATAAAAATACATGGGACTGCAGATGTGAATCAGCTCTAAGCTATAATCTGGGACGGTGCATCATATGGTAACATTCACATTTTAAACTGTACATAGTCCCATTTAAAAAAATAAAATTCAATAACGAAATAAAGAAATTCTATACATGACCACTGTCAGAGGACATTTTTCTTGCAGCAGAATGAATTTCTCTGAGCTTTGCATTTCCTACATCTTATTTATTACCTTGTCTAAAAGGCTTATGTGGCAGCAGAGGACCCATTTGTGCTGTGCAGAGCGTCTGTGCTCTTTCAGTTTCTCTGCACGATGATGACACTTTCTGTACTCTGCAGCCTCTTATTAAGACGGGTCACTTAAAGATCTACCTGGTGAGCAACCACTGTCTGGCTGCGCAGTCTCCTGCGTGTGCACTCGCGCTCTGAAAAAGCTGGCTGGCATTTAACCATGACCGCTGACACTGCAACAACTTGTCATTTTTTAACTGTACCGCAGAGGCAAATTTTAAGACACGAGTGGGAGGCTTTAACCCAAACCAGCAGGGAGACAAATAGGAGAGTGACTGTTTTGCGTGGTCAAGAGCGAGAGAAATATGAGATGGCTGCAGAGGGAATAAAGGGATATCAGAGCAAAAGAGAGTTAGGGAGGCTGTCACTGGTAGCTTTAGGTGGAAATAACAGGAAAAAAAAAAGTGGAGCGAGGATGTGAGAAGTCAAAGACCACTGGAATTAAAAAATGCAGACAGAGTAGGATACATGCAGAGATATGCACATATTTCTCCAGTAATGTAATGCTAAATTAAACGCTGGGTGAATTACAGCTCCCAGTTGGAGATAATCACAAGACAAACAATCTCCAATACCGACCAAATCAAAATCAAGACGCTGTCGCCATATGAATTATATCAAACCACAACTTAAGATGTTTTATCCAGTGAATTAATCTCATAAACACCAGCTTCACTTAGCCAGACCTATACCCTTAGTGCAACAGAAAGGTCTGGAAACACACACATTATTTTTCTGCTAAAGGGGAAAGACTGACTTGTCTGTATTTCTTTAAACCATTGAGAATCAAGGCAAATCCTTGCAATGTCCTCAAATGCTAGAAGCATGCTAAAACCCTTAAATCTCTTAAAATCCAAGAAATTTCTGAAAATCCTTGCAATGTCCAAAAATCCCACCAACAAATGCTAAAACTTAAAAATGTTCTAAAATCCTAGACACCTCCTTAAATCCTAGAACCGTCCTAAAATGCTAAAACCATAAAATCTCTTAAAATCCTAGAAACCTCCTAAAATCCTAGAAGGCCCTGAAAGCCTTGTATTGTCTTCAAATGGAATAGAATTTTCCTTATATCCTTGAAATGTCCTATGGGGCTGCAACGATTGGCCCCTGGCCTCCTATCATTTTGTAAAAGTGGCCCCCAAGCAGAGCAGGTTTAGTATTCTTGCTGTACACTTTGCGTTAATCTCCTGGCCTGTTTTTTCTTCCCTCTGATGAACCACCGTTGGATGAAGATACTTAAAAAGATGAAACGTGTATCAGGAGGCAATGTTTAACACTGGCCAATACTTAAGTTATTTGCCGGGGGGTTAATTCATCACGGATATTCGCAGAAATGCAATTATTTTGCATGCAACCATACGGAAAATGCCATCAGTGTTATATTAGAGACTATAAAACATGTGGTACAGTGCATTATGTTGAATTATGTTACAGCTGCAGCACAATGCATTCAGCAGCAGGCAATTAAAGATTAAATACAGTATACCATTTTCTCCTCCTGAAATGGTACACTCATGTTCTACAAAGAGATCCGTCCATGTGGAAATCTGAACACAGTGTGTGTTTTCTCCCATGCACGGAGTGTGTGACGGAGAGGAGAGAGAGCAGAGAGGCATATAGAGAGAGGAGGAAGACATCGAGAGAGATCAGAGGTTGACACACTGACAGCTGTCTTTGATTCACCTGTAAGCCACACTGAGCGCACACACACACACTCAGGAAGGCAAGGCACACACACACACGCTGACACACAAACACACACAACAGGGGTGACAGCACAGAGCACCGAATTTACATTAATAAGACTTCTTGTTTTTCCCTCACTTAGACAAGAGATATTTGAAGCATTTATTAAATTATTAATCTATTTATTTATTCATTTAGTCAGTCAGTCAGTCATGTTTTTTTCATGGCTGAGAAGCTCAGTGTAATTTCATTGAGCTACCAGATGGTTGAGGGTTTAATTAACAACTTCAAAAGCAATAACTGGAGAGCTGGCCAAACACACAGACACACTCACTCGCATCAACACACACACAATATTAGCTGCCTGTGCAAAAGTCCTGCGCAAGCACAAATGCATATCTTCCACACTCGCTTATTAATTCATACGGCACAAAAATCAAACAGAAAAGCGGCCATTGTGCTTTCAGCGTGTTTATGTACAGTTCCTCTCTCCTCGTTAGGGAGGCTGCTCCTCCGGCTCCCCAGACTGTCTGTGTAGGCGATCGTTGGAGTGGAGGGGAGGTGCAGTGGATGGGCTCGGGGCTCCCAGACTGTAAGTCACACCCTGCTGATTGGATCTTACTGGCCTCTCGGGGACGATAAAAACACGCCATCTTTCCTTCATCTCTCCCCCTTCTTTGGCTTTACTTGCAACCACGGCCATTATTCCACTATAATGACATTATTTTGATTGGCGGAGCAACAGTGGGCCCTGGTCTGCTCGCATTAGGCATGGTAATCAGACAGCACTGGGTTATGTTAATATGAGTGGCACGGGGCAGAGAGCCGTTAACCCGGCCTGGGGGTCAGACGGCCTCTGCAGTTTCTGGCTCTCTTCTTTAAACAATCTGCAGGCAGTTGCAGTATGTTGGCCTCCTTCACTACAGAGTCCAGTCACTCATGTTACCGGCCAGAAATACACTCGTGAGAAGCCAATATGGACAAAACATAAGACTCAACAACAGCTGGCATGAAGTCACTGAATGGGATAGCAGTGTTATGTATGTATCTAATATCATTTGCCACCTAAACTGCTTCTGTAGTTTATGTTTACCAGAAATTTCTCAGTACAGCGTATAGGTCAGGTGAAGTAGGCAAAGTTGCCCTACATCAGTGATACTCATCCTAAACATCCTAAAATCCTAGAAACATCCTTATTTCTTAGACACTTCCTAAAATTCTGGAAATATGCTAAAATCAAAGAAATGTCAAAAAATCCTAGAAACGCTAAAATCCGAGAAATGTATATAAAAACCGAGAGATGTTCTAAAATCTTAGAAATTTGCTAAAATCCAAGAAACATCCCAAAATCTTAGAAATGTCCTGAATCTTGGAAACATCCAAAAATCAGAGAAACATCCTGAAATACTAGAAAAACTAGAAAAGTCAAGTTCAAGTAACATCCTGCCAATGGCGCATCCTGGCACATCTGATTGGCTAAATATATTGTCATGTTGCATGTGAATGCATGGCACATGTAAACATACATAAATATACTAATTATAGCAGCTCAAACAGTATTTTGCACTACTTTTATCATGCATGTCCATGTTGTGATGAAGGTTTTCGATATATTGTGAAGTCCCAGACCACAGGTGTGGACTTTTGTCCTTTTAACACACTCAATTATCATGTGGAACTGCTCAGCAGATAGTAAATTGCTGCAGAGTACAGGGTTTGGAGGGAACATGCAGTCATAGAGCATAAAAAGGTTATTAGCCCAGCTGTAGTTACTCTCTAAGGCTTGGCTTGATGAGAGCTGACTTGGTACAATTAAGGGTCCAAGTATGACTCTGGTTTGACATCAGAGCATGGACACGTCCCATTAGGACACAAAATCCTGGGTTACATACTGGAAAAGCCACTGTCAGAATCTCAAGTGAAAAAAGAAAATTATTTTAAAACTATTCTATGACTTTTCAAGGACCCCCTATATTTTCTTGCCCCAACTTTCCCAGCATTTTTTAAAACATGTACTGTGAGATTCAAACTCTGTTCAAACATAAGTTAGACATCCCACATAATGTGTTCAAGGACCGGCTGAAATTTGTATATTCAGCCATAATTTCTGTTTTGACCATTTCTTGGTTGTGATCAATAGCGTCATTTGGGGGATTTTTACAAAAAACAAGTCTTTCAAAAAGAAAACTGACAAAATGTCAAAATATAACTCGAATTTTAATTATTTGGTTTTCTGTAAGAAATTGCCAAAAATAAAAATGAAAAAAATCTCCAAAGTTTAAAAAAAAAAAGAAAAACAGTTGCCTTTTCTGCTGCTTTCTGTAAAAACCGCCAAAAAATGAGAAAAAAAAATAAGCAAAAATTTCAAAAGAAAATTTGCTTTCCAAACCCACAGCTCCCCTAAAGCCAAAAGTGCTTAAAAAATGATGCGACATGCCTCGTAGGCAAACATGACAGGAGAAATGGAGCAAAAAGAGAAAATGAAGAATCTTTCGTGATAAACTAATAAAACAAACAAAACATTTTCACACGTTGACACATTAAAGCTACGTTATGTTGTCTGCCACGGAAAATGAATTTACCGTTATGTTACAATAACGTGATTTTTTTTAAAAAACTTCAGTGATTTTTACGAATTACATGACTTTTCCAGGTTTTTCGTGGCCGTGGGAACCCTGTTGTAATTATCATAAAAATGACCAAAAAGATGAAACTGGACAAAAACACAGTCAATCCCACAACTCATCATATTGATGCCCTTATTAAATAAGTAAAACAAAGTGCACTGATAATCATGGAAGAACGGGCTCAAACATTTCATCAGCTTGCCAAAACCAAAGGATATCTAAAAAGTTTGTTTGCCCGAAATTGGCAAACAGCCTCCAGTCAGCATTTGTTAGCAATACTGGATCAAGTCGACGGGGAATCGAGACAGTTGGCTCATTTAAATTCTCCCAAAAAAAGTTCTGTTACTTGTTTCTGCTCTTACTGTAGGTCAGAAAACCAAATGGCTCGAACGTGTTTGATTTCCAAAAGAAAATGGTTTAGGTCCCCAATGAGTTTAAAGCAAAGCCAAAAAATTCTATCAGCAGGCGCCAGTGAGTTTCTTAAATAAAACACATGAAAACAGGGAAAAAAATCTCCTCAGATGTTATGAAGGAACTCCTGATTAATAACAAGTATAGCAGCTTATGAAATTCTGAGTTTGCCCTTTAGATTAGTGGATGTGTCCGTGTGTGCGAGTGTTCACAGAGCCGCTGTGCGTTCGGTGTGTAGATAGCATACATATTTCCTCACTGTCATCCATTGTTTGCAGGGTAAACAGGACAATGAGGATCTTCAGAAGGCCTCCAGATCAATGTCCTTCCTGCTGGAAATGTCAGTCCAGCCTGTTCATTAATCTTTTGCCACCAAACAAAACAAAGAGCTTTGTTAGATATTGGACCATCCACCATTGCTTTGATGAATAATCCCTCTCTGCTCACAACAAAGGGAAATTGCTTATTGTACAATTTCGCCAACTAAATCAGATTCCTCTGAGCCCACCTTTACGTTTACATTAGGAGGTATGTGGAACAAACCATTCTAGAGGTTTCCAGGGACTGTTTGTGTGGTGGCCGTAATGAAAGCCCACACGTTTTTGAAACAACATCTGCAATTTATCAAAATAAATTTCAACATTAATCATTTTTAAATTCACCACCTGGTCAGCTCAGCAGATCCTTTTTGTTTCATTTTCAAAGGACAGAGCACAAAAGGTTGCTTGTCAGCAGAGAGGAAGCGTGGCTCTTTTCAATCACTTAATCAAATGGAAAACGCTGCTTATCCGATAAGAACAATCTTGTGGTTGGCGTGCCAAAAAAGAAACAAAAACAAAAAAATAATCCAAGCTTCAAGCTTCAAAGCAAATCATGCAGGAAGTCACAGACACAACGGCAGCGAATCTTGTCAATTTTCAAAATAAAATACCCTGTACAGACCATATTACTTTACTTAATCAACCGTGGTGAGCTGTGACGTGACAGTGTTGTTGTATTTCGCTAGAACGTCAGCTGAATGACTATCGTTCCACCATCCATAAAGAAAAAACTGTTACACGCTGCCCAATATGTTCACTTTTTGGCCCCTTTAAAGGATTTTTACAGTGTGTATCACTGGGCTTGAAAAAGGTAAACACTGCAAGAGGATTTGCACCACCCAAAGTTGAGAAAAAAATTTGGAACCATGTATTCCTGCAAACCACAGATATGTTACAATGGCTTTACATTTCAGCAGCACTGTGGTTAAAATATAGTTAGGTTTATGCACAAAAACTACATTGGCATTATTTTAGGGCCATACGACCTACCTGTAAACTGTATGTGTCACAGATTTAAACAGGAGGGAGTGATTTTCTCTCTGGGCTCAGCGCTGTGAGGAAAAGCCCATCTTCCTCCTGTGAAGACTCTGCTGAATGTCACATGTGCCAATGTTAAAGAAAGCAATTAGCCACTGTTGGCATGTCCTGGTCTGTGGATGAGTAATGGCTGGCGGGGCGGGAGTGTCTAGCCCTGATAAATTCTACTGTCCCCCTGCCTTATTAGTACAATGACTAACTGGGGAGGGGGGGGGCTGGGAGTTAAGGTGAGAGACCATAGGGGGTGTCAAAGATAAACCCAGATTGACAGCAGAGCGCGGTGGCTAAATGCTAATGCACCGAGTGACATTTCCGACGCCGGCCCGGGTTAGCTTAGATGCTGCCGGCGTGCTGACAGACGGAGCTGCGAAGACAGAGGGGGGAAATGCCCAAAATATCAGCACACCAAGTCTTTCTTCTCCCCTCATCCAATCTTCATTCACAAAATGAAAAGAAGGTGAAGGTGTGGAGAGGGTTGAGATGTTGTCACGAGGCTTTTATCACAAGTGAGCAGCTGATAGCAGGTGCTTCAGTCAGGGTTTCATTTTCATGGACATAATTTCACAATGTCCTAAAATCCTAGAAACATCACAAATTCAAAGCAATGTCCTACAACTCTGGCAATGTCTTGAAATCCTAGAAACATCCTGAAATGCAAGGAATGTCCTAAAATCCTAGAAATGTCCTAAAATCCTAAAAACGTACTAAAATCCTTCAAACATTCTCAAATCCTAGAAACATCCTAAAATCAAAGCAATGTCCTAAAACGTCCTAAAATCCTTGAAACATCCTAAAATACTAGAAAAGTCCAAAAATCCTGAAAATGTCCAAAAAATCCTAAAAATGTCCTTAAAATACTAGAAATGTCACAAAGCCACAGAAACCTCCTATAATCCTAAAAATGTCCTAAAATCCCATGAAAATCTAAAAGCCGTAAATTTCCAGGCAATTTTCTTAAATTTTTTACTAATTTGTTGCAAATTGTTCTTCTTATTTCTTTTTATCAGTTGTTCATTGCCTTTTTCCAACTGTTGCAAATCATAAACACTTTCCTCAATCGATTATTGGTAAAACTAACAATCAACAAATCGTTATTTGAAAGACATGCAAAAAATTTGCTTATTTCAAATAAAACCAAATGCATTTTCTCCTCAATCAAAGCTCCAGGCAACACATTGCATATACTTTAGCAGCCTTGCATAACCTATTAATTAATCAATAAAATTTCAGGTTTGATTAAATTCTTAATCGATCATCAATTAATTATCATCCTTCCTTTTTTACCATTTTTGAGAGAAAGTAAACTAGTTTGCTCAGGTTTCAAATGGTTAAGAATTCAATGACTTTTCCAAAATTATCAATTATTTTGACTTATTCCATGACTTCAAGGCCTGGAAAATGTGATTGTGAAATTCCATGACTTTTCCATGTTTTCCCTGACTGTGGGAACTCTGTTCAGTGGTTGATAAAGAGAGGTAGAGATGGCAGCGAGAGTCCACCAAAGGGAGAAGAGAAAGACAACAATGATATTTAGCCAAAGAAACGCCCCCGCTCTGCCTTCCCATCAGGCACCTGGAGAGCCCCACACTTTGTCCACTAAATCCCAGAGCGCTGCTTTTGTTGATAAACCCACCGCTTCCTCTTCCTCGCCCCCCCGTAAGGACGATTTCTATCTCTACCCTCAATTTCCAGGAGTTGCCAGACCATTACAGACAGGAGAAAAACTTTGGTGACTTCTTTTTTTTTTTTGGCTGGCGGTTGGAAGTCGAACGTCTGACGAGGCAGAGCGAGGTCTCATCTTTCTGGGTGGTCGGACGTGATGGTGTGTTGAAGCTGTGTCTAATTGGCGATATTTTTAACATCAAGTGGTGTGTCAGCCAAAGAAACCTCCGGAGTTATGAACGCCACCTTTAATGGAATCTAATTAGTGGACGGGTGTGCTAACAGCAAGTCAGTGAGCAGAACAAGCACACTGTGTGTGTGTGTGTGTGTGTGTGTGTGTGTGTGCACTCGCGCATATATATAACAGGGAACATACTCATCGTTACACAGTCACCAACAGGGAACAGCAAAATAACAGGGGACATTGTTTAAGTCCCCACTTGGACATGCTCTAAATCATCATAAAATCATGTGTTATGGCCTCTGGTGAAATTTTTCAGATTTTGCCAAGAGGGGACCAAAGTGTGTGTGAGTGTTTATATCCATATTCAGAGCTCTCCCTCCTGGTTGGAGCTGGTATTTGAACGACCCATTCACACACGTCGCTTTTAACACTCCTCTCCCCAGCAGCCTTTCAGACTGCAGATGGGCCGTTAAACAGGCTTTAGTAATGTTAATGTGGGTGACATGAAGGCCACAGAATGTAATGTATCAAATATGATACAAATAGCATGATAGGGTTAATAAAGACACCAGTCTCCTGAAAAGTGATTTGTTATTAGTCTTTGCATTAAAATTCAAGGCTTGGCTTTAGGTGATTTCATAAGTTTTAAGCTCTATACTGTATACTCTATACTATACCCAGAAGGCAGGAGAGAAATCAGTATTTTAGAGCCTTAAAAAAAGCAAGAAAACTATAATCCAAGCAGAATAAACCTTTACATAAAATGATCAGCAGTAAGATTTTTTCTTTTTAGGTTTAATTATGTAAAATGATGTAACATCAGACCTTGACTAGACCTTTAAAGTTGTTCAGTCCCTAGCGATACTGACCTGACCAGTTTTCACGAGCACTGAATGTCAATCAGTTTTTCAATATACTTCAATATACACTCTCAGTCTATGCGCATAGAAATGTAATTTGTTTGTGGGTGCACATTATAAAAAACATGTCCAAACATAGGATAATGCAACATGAGTCCACTGTTGGCTGGTACATAATGACAATTAGTTCCCTCTTGGATAGCATGGAGTGACGTTCACACTCCACCATGTAAAGAATAAATAAAATGAGATAGATAAGACTTACACAAAAGAATCTCACCTAAATAATTCAAAAATTATTCCTCAACTATGATTACAATGACTGTGATTATTATAATTATAACTAATATTTTATAACAAACTATAAAGGCTCAGTTTTAGTGGATGGCTTAACCATCTAGCTTGACACTGTTTTACAATACGGCTTCCCCAGAGGGCAAGGAAATATTTTTAAATCTAAAGAAAGGAGAAATGTAATAACAACAATAGCATAATAATAATAATAATAATAAGGGTAGGAAGAAAATGTGGAGAGAAAATACCAGCAAGATCTTTACTAATTTTAATGAATTGCTTAAATTAGTTTATTATCAGAATTTAACTTAACAGCGAGATTAGCTCAATCCTCAAAACTCCCTTTGAGTTTTTAGATGCACCTAGAAGCACTAGATTTCTGTCAATCTTACAATGTACATATGTTTTTTCTCTATAATCACAGGAATGCATTTTATTTGTGATCTACTCTACAGGCAAAAGAGGTCCACACACTTGTGTAGTATAAAGCAACAGGGGTCCACAGTTGGGTGGTACATAATATGACACGTCGTTACTTGTAAATATATCTAAACTAAATCATGTAATTTTTTGCTTCTAAAAGGATCTGTAAGTATGTATTTTGTAACTGAATATAAAGGCTCAGCCGTTGTGGATGTCTTTACCATTTTATAGCTTGACACTGTGTTTAAAGGGAGCTACCCCAGTCCATTCTCATTGTTAACTTTTCAAATACATTCCCTCTGTCAGTGCTTTTGGCATACCTGCATCAATCTGGATCATGGCAGGATGATGTGAGATGAGAACATAGCAGGACAGAGCCAGCTGCATTGTTATTATCGTCAGTAGACAGCCAGACAGCACGAGGCACATCTGCATACATCTTGGCGTGGCTAGCATCACTTGAGAATATGGATGGGCGTACTCAAAACTTCCATTTAACAGTTTTACAAAGCAAAAAAAAATGCCATGCAAGTTTTAGGTTTTATTTTTGAGGATTTAAAGTTTTTTCTATTGGAAAGAATATTAAAACAAAAATGTTATTTTTTTTTTAAAAAAGGAATAAAGTTTCATCATCATTGAATGATGCCTTTTCAGAAACCAATATTTGCATAAAATGAAGCAAATAATTTAAAAATAGCTTTGCTTTGGTCCAAAGTCTTCTTTTGTAAAACATCAGAGCCACTCAGAAATACTTAGAGGGCAACTGAGGAACTGAGTGGATTAGTTGTGGGCAGACATACAGTGAAAATCAGATTTTAACCGGTTTAAATAGTTAAGAATTCTGTATAGTTGCAGTGATTTGACAAAATTGCAGGGTCTCCCAGAATTCACAGGAATCAGCTGAATTTGGCATTTATTGTTATGGTTGAAATCCAATGTATGTGTGCCCATCTATAGGAATCCATTTTATTTGTCGCTCCACATTACAGAAAAGGAGTCCACACTTGAGTTGTATAAAGTGACATGAGTCCACTGTTGGCTGGTATATAATGACACAAGTTCCATCTTAGATATATAGTATAGAGTGACATTCCCATTTCAACATGGATAAATGACAAAGAATAGGAAAAAAAGAAGTTAGATGCATTATTGTTCAAAGAAAATAATCTTACAAAAATGTAATAATAAAATTATTTATTTTTTAGGAAATTGGAGATAGAAATATCATTTTAGTTTTTTTAGGTACATTGCTTTTTTTGAATCGTGCACCTGAATAAGTTTTTGAGTTGCTGTTTAAGAGTGTGCTCCTTTTACCTTGTGTTGAAAACACATTGACAACCCATCATGATATAAATGACTAGAGCAATCTTTAATGGTATTTATAATATGGGAGGTTTGTGAGCAATCAGTTTGTCTCAGTTACAGGGATAAGTCAGTTAGAGGAATGATTAACCTCTGAAACCCTCTGTTCAACTGCTGAGATGAACTATTTCAAATTCTATAGGTTTTTGGCTGTACTTTTGGCTGTACTTTAACTTTAAATTCTAAAAAGGAAAGTCAGTCCACACTTTGTCCCTCTTGGCCTGTACAAAATGACACTTCTTGTTTTGTTTTGTTTTTGTTTTGTTTTATATTTTCTCCAATGTTTTAAATTAATCTTAAATCTGCATTAGACAGACAAAATTGTATATACACATTACTAGATCTCAAGAAAACCAAAACAACTACAACTACTAAAACAACTAAAGAAATATAAAACAGCCAACAATACAAAACTGCAGAACTAGGATCAAAATAGGATTCACTTTCAAGTAAAATAAAAAATAGCACGCTGAGAGATTTGGATTGGATTGTCTGCTGTACGACCTTTAAAGTCTTCTGTTGTAGGAGAGGGAACTGAGTTTTAAATGGGTGTATTGGCATGCAAAATTACCAGAACATTTATGGATTGTGTCTTTAACAGAGGCTGACTACTCATTTGTATTGGATTAAATGATTTTGCCATCTCTCTGTGTGCATGCTGCAGTGACCAGAGGGACTTATTATTATTCAACACAGTTTTTGGTTTATATGAAGAATTTCAAATTCCTTAAGGGTTTTTAGTTTATGATGTAAGCATTAAACAATCCTCCACATTGACTGAGTGGAGTGTCCAGCACCCATGTGCCTTTAAGGTTGCCTCTGAGAAATGAGTGACTTGGAGAGGGTGAGGGTCAGCGTGTGCAAGCTCTGTGCCAGGCCTTGATTCTCTGCAGTGTGGGGTTGGTTTTCTTTGTTGTTGATGGTCAATAGGCCATTCCACATTAAGCTTCAGAGATGCTAATTTATATTAGCTAGAATGTTACATCCAACTCTGACTGCCTGAGACATGGGTCTGTCCCTGTCCTGGGTTAAGCAAGTGGCACACAGTGCTTATTTTAGCTAGTACAACATCTCTGGATTATTGGGAAGAACATCCTAAAAGTTTACAGATTGGGCATATAATTCTCCACTCAAATTCTACTAGCTTGAATACTGATACAAAAGTAGTACTTTTTACTGGATAGTTAAATATTTGAACATATTTAATCACCTAATAATTACATGAATTTCATGGCAAACCATTGTGATGTTACATAGTTTATTGTGCCAAGTTAACATTTAATTGTTCTAATCATAATAAAAGGTTTGGTTTCAACTATAGGAGTAAAACAAAACTAAAGAGTAAGAGTGATGATCGTCTGATCATCATGTTAAACATATTCAGGAAACAGAAATAAAAATGTCAAGATGCAACATTGAGCCAAAGAAAAAAACATGGTGGATTATTGTGGTTTTGTAACATAGGTTTTGTTATTGATCTGTAATGTTGAATTTATGTAGTCCATTTTTCACCTCCTGAACCCTTTTCATTTGAGCTGCAGTGATATAAATTTAAAAGGTTTGGTCATAAATCAGTTTGAACTTATATATGAAAATAAATAGTTTTCTAACCTATAAAACATTTAATGGGGGCAAGCGTGTATGCATGCTTAACACAGCGCTGAGAAACAAAGCATTTTTTAAGTGACTGTAAGATTTAAAACAGCAAATGCAACTTTAAAAATGGCCTCCCCAAATAATATGTCAAGATCCACTACATGGTATTTTTAACAGTTTAACAATATGCCATCAGTAGTGTATCAGTGTATCAATATATCAATGGTTGCAATTTATTTATTAGTTATCAAGTAGTATTGACAAAAGCGAAATTAACAGTCTGTTAACAGCCAGCTTAGGAAAGATGACACTGACATGTAAAATTACCAGCACATTTATGGAGCGAATGCATCCCTAAAGGAGGTTAAATATTCATTTGTTTGTGAAAATTGTTGTTCATCTCTCTAAGATGTTAAACATTTGATTCAGTGGTGCTCACATTATTAAGTAAGCAATCACATGGTGTTATAGATATATTGTTAGATTTATGAGCCTTCAGTTGATGAAGCTGACAAAAATATGTAATTTCCTCTACACTGAAGAGGTGGAGGACCAGCACCCATATGATTCTCAGATCCTAACTTTGAATGTTGAACAGTGGAGACTGCTGCCACTGAGAAGTGAGTGACCTGCAGTGAGTGAGGGTTTGACTCTGTGTGCAAGTCAGTCTGTGAAAATCTGTCAGGCCTTGATTCCCTGCAGTGCGGGGATGGTTTCTTCTAGCTGGACGGATTAGTTGACATGTTGATGAGCTAAGGGTTGCTAACTTCTCATATCCAAGATGCTGTATCTGATTTAGACTGACTGAAACGTGGCTTATTCCCCATCCTGGGTTTAACAAGTAGCACACACTGCTTATCTTGGTTAGTACAACATCCCTGGATTATTGGGAAGAACACCCCTGAAATTGTCAGAGTAGGCATACAATTCTCCACTTTAATTCCCATTTTAAATACTGTTTTTTTTTTTCAAAACTTGTACTATTATGGATATTTAAGTAGTTGAACATATTCAGTTACCTAATGATTACATCTGTTATTTCATGACATACCATTTTGATGTTACTGGTTATTGCCTCAAGTTTACATTTCATTATTCTAATTATAATAAAAGGTTCTGTTTTAATTAAAGAGGTAAACAATACTACAGAATTAGATACTCTGTAAAGCATCTACAAACATTATTTAGATAGTTAAAATGTTGTCAATGGTTATTGATTGTATGGAGTAAACTAATTTGGCCTTTTAAATGTTTTATAGGTGAGCTACATAAAGAGTACATGTTTGTGTCCTGATTATTGTGATTATCATTTTAAACACATATATGAACAGAAAGTCAATGTTGACATGCAACTTTGAGCCAAAGATAAATGTAGTGGAGTTATTGTTGTTTTGCAACTTTTGTAACCTATTAAAATTTAATGAAGGGCAAACATGTATGTATACCTTACAAAGTGCTTAGAAAGACATTATTTATTAAGTGACTCAAAAGATTTAAATAGCAACTGCAACTTTATAATGGTCTTCCAAATAGTATTTCAAGATCTGCTACATTGTATTTGTTAACAGTTTAACAGTTTATTACCATTAGCAGTTGCAACTTTATAGAAACCATCCAAACAATGTTTATAAACAGTTTTCAAACCAACTATTAATAGTTAACAAAGTGTTATAAATATTTGGTCTATCTATCCAAGAGATATTTATATTGTATAATTTACTTTTTTGTTTTTTACGAAGGTTTACAAATTAGTTGGAAACCATTAATACTTAGTTTATGTATTTATACAAGACTGTATAAGTCTTGGTATTTGACTAATAAAATAACAATCTATAACATTACTTATAATGGGTAAAAGTTAATTAGTTATCATTTCTTCATTGGTTATCAAGGAGTATTGACAAAAGTATAATTAACAGTCAGTTAACAAATTATTAATGATGCCTATAATACAGTATTGCCAGCTTCAGAAAGATGATACCGACACGTAAAATTACCACATTTATGGAGTAAGATGCATCCCTAAAAGAGGCTGAGTATTCATATGTGTGGAAAAAAATGTTATTCATCTCTGTATGATCTATGTACATTTGATTCAGTGGCTTTGTGCATTCTTTTAGAAAGCAATCTGTCTTCATTACATTCACACACAGTTTTATAGATATATTTTTATATTTACTTGGCCTTCAGTTGATGAAGTGGACAAAATATGTAATTTCTTCTACACTGAAGAGGTGGAGTGACCAGCACCCAATGATTCTCAGATCCTAACTTTGAGTGTTGAACAGTGGAGACTGCTGCCACTGAGAAGTGAGTGACCTGCAGTGGGTGAGGGTTTGATTCTCTCTGCAAGTCAGCCTGTGAAAATCTGTCAGGCCTTGATTCCCTGCAGTGCGGGGATGGTTTCTTCTAGCTGGCGATGGTCGTTATGGTCGTGAGGACATTACACATTGGGCTTCAGGGTTGCTTACTTCTCATATCCTAGATGTTGTATCTGACTGAAACATGGCTTTTTCCTCTTTCCTGTGTTAAACAAGTGGATGTTGGGTAAGATAATGTTAAACTGTAAAGAGTAGAAATACAAGCAGAATTCCACATTTGTCGTCAATTGCACAATTGACTACAAGCTATTCAAAAAAAGGAGTTAAACATGTTTTTCACATGAAGAAACATCTGCTGGGAAGTGACATAATAACCACATGTATGTAATATCACTGAAATAATTGAAAGGTAATTATTTATTAAGTGGCCCTCTAAAGCAGTAGGGCATCTTGGCTCTCAGTGGCTCTGTTTGTCTGAATTTTTAACATAATGGCCATCAGAAACACATTAACATTAGTTAAACTTTAAGTGCTAAAGAGTTGTTTCAGTTGACAACACTGGAATGTAAGGACCTGTAAAGCTGAGTGTCAGTAAACTTATTTTAGCAATCTCACATGCCTTCATGCACACTCTCTGTGCCGCAGTGACAATGCTGTATACCAGCCCTGTATTTGCCAACTAATTTTACAACTCTATGTGTTACCAACTATAGTTATCAAAACAACCAAAAATAGATATAACAATAATAAAACTTAGTTCTGGGTTGCACAAACCTCTTTGAATGGGGTCAACAGAAGATAACTAGTGAAGGCCCATTCATAGATGTAGTATCCTGCTGTGATGGTTTTGAGATGAGGTGTTGGTGGCTCATCACCATTTCAATGCCCATCAAAAACACTAACATACCAGTTAAACTTTAAGTGCTAAAGAAAGGTTTTAGTTCACAATACTGGAATTTAAAGTCCTGTAAAGCTGAGTGTCATTGTGAACTTATCGTATTATTATATTATTTATTATGTGCCTTTCACTTCATGCACACTCTTTGTGCACTGTGACAATGCTGCATGCCAGTGTGTGTAGTATATGTTATAGACTGTAGTCATTAAAAAACAAACATCTTTGAATGGGGTCTAGATTAGATAATGCTAAAATACACTTACAAACACAGGTGTTTCATCCATCACTAAAAACTATTCATTTTGAACACAATGGAACACATTTACAAAACAAGATATTTGGTGTTCAAATCCATTACCTATCATAATAGCATGAAAAAGGAGCCTTGAGAAATACATAAAGAGACAAGGCTAAAACCAAAATGAATGAATGACCTTGACCCATAAAGCTGCACTGCATTAAATACCAACATGACTGAAGGATATCACAAAATGAGCTCGGGGACACTAAAAACCACTGACAGTGGACACAGTTTATCACTGTATCTATAAATGCAAATTAAGACTTAACTATGCAAAGTGAAAGCCAGATATCAGCAAAATCAGAAACACTGCCAACTTCCCCGGACCTGAGCTCATCTGTCACGTCACAGTGAATATTAAGACAAGTTATAATTGTGTTCACATTATAGCCTTTATTTTAAAAGCTACAATGGCAACATTTCTGGTGCCAATTTACTTAACAATGAGAAAGCTTTACTGAATAGATACATTTTGTATTAGATATTTTTCTCTTTACAAAATGCACCTTTCTATTTCTTTTTCATTAATCTATGGTGGAGTGTGAATATCACTCTGTCCTATCAAAGGAACTTGTGTCATTATGTACCAGCCAACTTGGGACCACCACCGTCGCTTTATTCTATATGTGTGGCCCTTTTTTCTGTAATGTTGATCAACAAAGAAAATGCATTCTTATGCATATAAATTGAAAGCTTACGCACATACATTGTAAAAGAGATCCTGTGCTTGTAATAACTCTTAATGGGAATTTCAGTAAAAGTCTGATAATAAATCTATTTTTATGATTAATCAGCAAATACTGTTGCTGACCTTTATATCGTTTTGGTCCTTTCTGGGAAACCCTTCATTGTAAGGTGAACATCTAAAGTAGGAATTCCAGTATGTTTTTTCCATGGCCAAGGGATCAGCCAGTATGTGTGATATCTCTGATCTAGACACTAGAGAAAGAAGTCTCAGACTTGTAATGTCATGAAGTATAAAGTCTGGAGCTGCTCCTTCTGCTCATCGAGAGCCTAATTTTGGGGACCAACAGAATGTTTGTTATCCCTTAAACCCAAATGAACTTTATTATATTGGTGTTGTCAGTTCTGTAACAGAAAATGTTCCCATATACTTATAACATTGTTCTGGCTGTTCTCAGTGTCATCTAGAAAATCTTTCACAATTTCATATCAATGGAGCAACTCTACACTTTATATCATGACATCACAAGCACTCCAGTTTTTGGATATGGAGCTGAGTTGCCCATGTTTACTAATATTTTAGACTGCCTTAGATCATAGAAATAAATAATGTATGTATTTTAGAAATGGGCATAATTTCCCATTAATACAGTATCAAAGCCATAAAAGGTTAAGCCAAGCCACTAAAGTTGAGCCTTTATATTCTGTTACACAAACATACTAACAAATCATATTTGAAGAAGAAATGTAACATTATTCAGATGAGATTTTTTTCACAAGTATTATTAAATATGTTTGTATGTGCTTTACATGGTTGAGTGTGAACGTCACTCCGTGCTATCTAAGAAGGAACTGTGACATTATGTACCAGCCAACAGTGGACTCATGTCATTATATCCTACTCAAGGGTGGACCTTCTTCTGTAATGTGCACCAACAAACAAGTTGCATTTCTTGAAGTACAGACTGAGAACACAAGTATATTGAAAACTTGATTGACATTCACTACTTGTGAAAACTGGTCAGGTAAGTATTTTGGAAATTGAACAATTTTAAAGGTCAAGTCAAAGTTTGATGTTACATAATTTTAATTTAAAACTCCTTTTTTGGTTTTTCTTACAAAAGGAAATGGAGTGTGGACATTTTTTTTTCTTTTAGAGTGCAAAGTTCAAAGAGTACAAACAGAAGTTGACTTATGAAGGCCCATTCATAGATGTGTATCCTGTTGTGATGGTTTTGAGATGAGTTGTTGGTGGCTCATCACCATTTCAATGCCATCAAAAACACTAACATACCAGTTAAACTTTAAGTGCTAAAGAAAAGTTTCAGTTTTACAATACTGGAATGTAAAGTCCTGTAAAGCTGAGTGTCATTGTGAACTTATCGTAACATTTATTATGTGCCTTTCACTTCACGCACACTCTCTGTGCACTGTGACAATGCTGCATGCCAGTGTGTGTAGTATAATGTGTTACAGACTGTAGTCATTAAAAAACAAACATCTTTGAATGGGGTCTAGATTAGATAATGCTAAAATACACTAACAAACACAGGTGTTTCATCCATCACTGAAAACTATTGTGAACACAAAGGAATACATTACAAAACAAGATATTTGCTGTTCAAATCCATTAACTATCTGCCATAATAGCATGAAAAGATTTAGAGAACCTTGAGAAATCTCTCTGCATAAAAGGGACAAGGCTAAAACCAAAAATGAATGGCCATGACCTTTGACCCATAAAGCTGCACTGCATTAAATACCAACATGATATCACAAAATGAGCTTGGGGACACTGAAAACCACTGACAGTGAACACAGTTCATCACTGCATCTATAAATGCAATTTAAGACTCTACTATGCTAAGTGAAAGCCAGATTCAACAAAATCCAGAAACGCATACTGACTTCTCTGGACCTGAGCTCATCTGTCATGTCACAGTTTGATTTCTTTCTTCTTTTGGAAGCAAACAGCTTTTTAAGGATTAGTCACAGACTTGTGTTAAATCATTTTATAGTGATTAACTAATTAAAATAAATATATTATTTATTAAAATAAGTAATTATATTGCTGATCATTTTATGTATAATGTTACTCGTTTATAGATTTATTTTTCTGAATTTTTGGTGATACATTGGTAGTTACTATTGGTCTGGTCTAAATATACATATATATATATATATATATATATATATACATATATAAAACAAAGACAACAATAAAAGTTATTAACAGTAAATAGTAAGATAAAACTGAATTCACAGGATTATGGGAGCCTTCTTTAAAAGATATACTTTGCTTTGGCAAATATTATTTCTGTAATATTTATTATCACAAAAAATGTTGATATATTGCAAGCAATAAAGTTTACATACCCATTTTTAAAGATACAAATGAAGTTTTAGTGAAAAAGAAGCACTCTATAGGTGAGAGAACCAGGATAAACCAGTTTGACTGCAGTATATGGATGTCCCCCCTTTGATAGGCAGACGTCGCTCAAGGCTTCAGGTCCCCTCTTGGCAATTTCTTTAAAAAATTGTAAAAATCACATTTGCAGTAATATTGTGAAAGAAGACCTCAAAAGTAAATTTTCAATTCTAGTTTTGTATTTTTAAAATGACTGCTAATAAAGGTTCCCTCTTGGATAGTACACTTAGATAGTCCCCTATTATTCATGTTCGCATGTATGTGTGTGTGTGTGTGTGTGTGTGTGTCTTCCTTATTTGATTGCTCACTGAACAGTTCTGATACCTAATGTATTGTGACAGAAAATGTGTGTATGTGTGTGTGTGTGTGTGTGTGTGTGTGTGTGTGTGTGTGTGTGTGTGTGTGTGTGTGTGTGTGTGTGTGTGTGCGTGCGCGCATTAATGTGGAGAACTTTCCTAAAGGCTGCTGGAGCACATAAATATTCTATAGACAACACATCAGAACAAGGATTTCACATTTAATTAGGGCTGCAACTACCAATATTCTCAATATCAATTAATAAGTCAATTACCTTTTACATTTAATTATTTTTATGATCAATGATTAATTATCAGAAAACTATGAAAATGCACATCTCACGTGATGTCTTGTATCATAGGGGTGGGAATCTCTGGCCACCTCACGATTCAGTTACGATTCAGAGGGCTACAATTTGATGATAAAACGATTAGCGATGCATCTTCATAATCTCAATGCATCTTTTTTGTGATCATTATGTAAGCTCCTCACTCTTTAACTTTCATAAGTGCATCAATATTAATTGAGTAAAGTCATCCAGTGGGCCAAACTGGACCCTTTGACGGGCTGTTTCTAACCCGTGAGCTGCATGTTTGACACCCCTAAATTAAGGACTGTAGCCCCTTATTTTAGACATTGTTACACCTTTATCCCTGTTATATCTCAGAAGTAATATTAGGAAATCTGACATGAAAATCCAGTGTCAGTCAATCCGAGTGTATGACCCTCGTTAGCGGCAGACACACACAAACACACAGTAAACAGTATTGTTTTTGGAATAAGACCAAGACAGATTCAAGAGAGATTAGTCTTCTCAGGCGACATAATCAGATTTCGTTTTTGGCCCCGAGCATCCTCTGGAGCAGCGCTGATCTGATCTGATCCCGTCATTGAGCACAACAGCAAAAAACTCCAGACTTCCCCCTGCCCTCCTCCATCCTTGTCTGCTGCTCCCCTCCACCCTTTTTTATTTCCACAACTCATTCTCCTTCTTTAAACTTTCCTAAACTACCTAATTTATTTTTGTGCTTTGTAGTCTTTTCTTCCTCTGTCTGCCTCTCCCTTTCTTCTCTCCCCCGTACCTCTTTTCTTAACAAGTTATTTTTTTGCTCATTACTGCCTTCTGGAAGCATGAAAGTGAGTCCAAAACGAACATTAAAGACCGTGGTGTTTATTTGTGTATTCACTGTGTTAAAAATGCCAACTAGTTGGCCAGTAATGTCTGTTTTTGTGATGAGCCTTCCCATGGAGTTTACACCACACACTGAGTTCATTACAATAGATCAGTGAAGAAAGAAAAAGGAAAGGATGGACAAAACACACACACACACACACACACACATACACACACACACACACTCGCACTGATATGTATAATGGGTCTTCCTTTTATGATGAGCAGCGGTAATTAAAAATGCCACTCTGTGTGACAGGGCAGGGAGGAGGGAGAGGGAGGAGGAGGGAGGGAGAGATGGGAGATGGACGGAGAAGGGGGGAGGCAGGGAGAGAGGAGTCTGGTCTGGTCCTCTCTTTAATGAGGATCCTAATCAACCCAGCGGAGGCTGCCCTGAGACCCCCCAGGTTCATTAGACCAGAAAAACCAGACTGCCAGTAAAGGAGGGAGAGGAGGGAGGGGAGAGGGGGGGCACGCTGCAAAAAAAAATGAGAAAGAGGGAAAAGTTTTTCACGATTGATGAGGTCTTAGGGCAGTGATAGTCAACTTAGGGCCCACAGGCAAAATCTGGCCCCTGATAGGCTGCCAGGTGGCCCCCTGATCATTTTCTAATTCACAATAAAAATAAAGTGATTCACAATGTGAATTGTTTTTGTACTTTTAGTCTCCATAAGGTGTCAGAGTGCATAAAACAGCATCAAAATAGAGCTTGTTGATCAAAAAAGTGCCAGTGGAGGATCCCCCACACCCCCGACAGAGGACACAGATAAGACCCTAATGTCCTAAAATACTAGAAATGTCTTAAAATCATAGAAATGTCTTAAAATCCTTCAAATGTCCGAAAAGCCTGCTACATGCTACAATCACAGAAAAGTCCTAACGTCCTAGAAATGTCCTGAAATTATAGAAAGGTCCTAAAATCCTAGAAAAAGTTCTGAAGTCCTGGATACATGGTAATATGCTAGAAATATCCTTAAATCCTTGAAACATCCTACAATCCTAGAAACATCTTAAAACCATACAAAATCCTTAAATCCTAAAAATGCCCTACAATCACAGAAATGTCCTAAAATCCTTGAAACATCCTAGAAATGTCTTAAAATCCCTGAAAAGTCAGAGAAATGCTCTTAATGGCCTTAAATCCTAATAACGTCCTAAAATCTTAGCAATGTCCTTAAATCCCAGTAACATCCAAAAGTCCAATGAAAGTCCTTAAATCCTAAAAATGTTCTGAAATCCTGAAAACATGTTAAAGCTAGAAACATCCTATAATACTAGAAAAGTCCTACATTTCGAGAAACACGTATGGGGCTGCTGCGACTGGCCCCTGGCCTCCAGTCATTCTGCAAAAGTGGCCCCTAAGCAAAGAAAGTTGAGTATCCCTGTCTTTGAGGGGAGGCAGAGAAAGGCAAAAAAAAACGAAAGTGAAGTGCAGGGAGAGACGGAGCGGGGGGAGGAGGGGGGCGGATGGCCAGCGGAGATAACAGTGTGGGTCATTGGGCGAGTCACGGCTGCCATCGATCCCCTGATTGGCTGTCTGACGGTTTCAACACGGCTGCCAAACCCTTTAATACGGGGTGCCTCCTGCTGCGAGTGTGTGTGTCAGAGTGAGTCCTATCTGTGCCATATGTAGTCCACGTCTTCGCTACCAGAACTGATATCTGTCCAAATTCGTCAGGACGCTGATAAGACCACCTTACAGCTGCAATGATAAACACACACACACACCGTTCTTTTCTCAGCCGGTGAGACAAAAGGTGTGTGTGCGTGTGTGTGGGTGTGTGTGTGTGTGTGTGTTGAGCGTAACGTTTAGTGACGTGTGCGCACTGTGAGGTGAGAGTGTTACAAAGTGTTATACTGGCCCTCAGCCCTTCCCTTCCTGTCCTCTCACATTGATTGGACAGCAGGACGAGGAGCACGCATCGCTTCCAGCAGCCCACTCCTCTCCCCGAAATGCCAAGACACAGCGTGTGTGTGCTCGTGTGAGTCAGAATTAATTTCGTCTGGCAAAACTCTTAAACATGACACCAATCGTCAAATCTGTTTGTGGTTTGAAAGATTAAAGCACACACACAAAAAAAACAACTAAAAATTAAATGATTAAAACAAAACCAATAACAGAAGTTCTATATCATTAACCCTTTGAAGCCTGAATATACTGGCTTATTTCAACAAATGACCCAAAAACTAGCCAAAACTAGACAAAAGTACAAGAAAATTACCAGAAAATTGGTAAACCCAACATCAACAACAATACCTTTAGAATGTAATTTTAAATATGTAGTAAGTATATTTTTTTTATCCTTACACATTTCCTTGCTTTTTAAAATTTCCTTTTACCTACTTTTACCACTAAGTTGTTTGTTTCCTTTTTTCCCCAAGGTTTATTTTTCAAGAAATCGCACCAATTTGCTCAGGGTTCAAAGGTTAAAATACTAGCAAAAGGCATCTGAAATCATCACAAGAAAAGTCGCCCCTGGTTTTAAATGATTAAATTATCGCCTACAATTTAAATAAAATAAATCACAGATACAGATAAACGGCAAAATGGCAAATATCGGCCCCGGAAATCGGCCAGGCTGGTAATCTGTCGACCCCTAATTTATGATGTTAAGTTGATGTAGGTAAAAATTCTATATGGAAAAAATTAGTTGCGACTGATTTACTACTGAATTTAACAGAATCAGTGCCTGTATGTTTACCTCTTTAGTGTTTTTGAGGTTGTGAAGAAAAGAAAGTAGAGTTAAAGCTATAAACAGACAGCAGGGATTGTTCAAAGAGCAGCACTACAACAGAAAAAGCACCTGTAGCTGTGTTTATACAGGTTTGGAACGATTGCACCCCGAGGTGCTTCTGCCCCGTTGTTTCTAGGTTTTTCTATAACATTTTTTCAATGCACAATGACTCCCAGTAGATTGTGCCTTTACACAACAGATCCCTTACTACAGTGTGTTTAACAGCTGCTGGTTGATTAAAGGAATTATTGGATAATTTGGCCTTTTCTGAACATAAATCAATCTAAACGGAGGAGAAAAGCTGAAAGCTATGTTTATCTTTAGCTCATGGCTCCACCTTTATTAGACCTGCGGTTATATACGTCTTTGTGTCCAGGCATGGGATACAAGTGGTTTCTGAATTTAAACTGCAGCAATGGGACAAATAAGAGTTTCATTCAAACTGCCTTATATTCAATCCATGGTATTATCTAAGGCTGTAATTTTGGGGTTTGAATGGCAAAAAAGAATAAGTCATTATATAACATTATAATAAAGGTCAGCATGAGACAAAGACTAAGGCAGTGAGACTCAACCTATGGCCCGTTGGCCAAATCTAGCCTCTAATACTGTGGCTCCCCAACCATCATAGAATTCACAATAATAAAGTGATTCACACTGGGAATTGTTTTTGTATTTTTAATATACATAAGGTGCCAGAATGCATAAAACATAAACCTTGTTTATCAAAAAAGTGCCAGTGGAGGATCCCCGACACCCCCAACAGAGGTCCTAGCTAAGACCTAATGCCCTAAAATCCTTGAAACATCCAAAAAAGTTTGAAAATGTTGTGAAATCAGAAACATCCTAAAATCATAGAAACGCTCAAAAAACTAGAAATGTCTTAAAAACGGAGAAAACTTTCTTAAATCAGAAAAACATCTCACCAAAGCAACATTTTTAAACCTGAGAAAACGTCCTAAAATCCAAGAAGTGTCTAAAAATCTCCAACCCCCCCTCCACAAGCAAATCAAGTTAAGTCTGCTTGGACTTCGGTAAAGTCAAACACTGAGCGCTGATTCTTGGCTGCGTGAACGGCCTGCAGGAAGTCACAAACCATCCACCTGACCTGCCCGCAGCCACGATACTGTGACGACTCGGCAAAGATTCCCATGCCAGACAACAAACATTCATTATGCCGGGGACAAACAATTCAAATTTTCCTCATCTAAATAGGCATTACAGCTTAGAGGAGTAAACAGGACTCACAGAGGAGCTTAAGTCTTTAGGATGCTGTTGTGCTTTTCTTGGCTTTGAGGATATTGAGGCACCTCTCTGCTAAAATCGCTCCCTGGGTCATATGCATCTCACTGCATTAGAATAATCACCTGCTCTGTTTAACTAAATTATGGAAAGCAGGACTGCATTATGACTGAGCAAACAACTATTTTTAATCCCGAATGTGTAACTTGATTAAACGCAATTTTAGTGGCTCTCTTTCCAACGGTGTGGGCGCCACTAAATCGATACGTACTTTACACAAAAAGTTTGCTGCTTAATAAAATTTGTGCATTTAATAAGCAAATTATTCTAATCATAAACCTCTTGCCAAAGCAATTAGTGATAAATTATAATCTTATGATAAATTATCTTGTGTTGACAGCCTGGGGGAACGCTGCAATCAAACATTAATTATTCATTGGGTAATTAAGTTCATAGGTGTTTCTCCCTCCCTTTTTCTCCTGCTCTCTCCCTTCCTTTCTTTTCTCAGTGTCCAGAGTTTAGTCCTCTGAACTTCTCATTAGATTACTGAGCGCCATACGCCACTAAAACCAGTCTAACCAGTTCATGTGACCACCTCAACTGACCAAATGTTATATAATGTGATAAAAAAAACAACTCAAAAACAATTAATATTGAATTGATGCTTATAAAAAAGCTTGCATCAACACTGAAAATCTCATCAGGGCCGGAGCTGCCATTGCAGACACTGATGACATGTATTCGTTATTATTTCTGGGAATTTGGGAATCCGAAGAAGAGTTTGCAGCCAAATACACAGTGAGTTTTTTAAAGCTTATTTGTTGGTTCTTCAGAGTCACTATCTTAAAGTGTGTGAATGGCTTAAAATAAAACATTTGGTATTTCTCCAGCAGAATTATCTCTCTAGGGGTGTGGACAATCCTTAAAACTGAATTTAAATGTCATATTGGGAATAAAATTAACAGAAAATACAACTGAAAGTTAAATAAAAATGAGGTTGCAGACTTGAATGTTTTCAGTATTGATTAATCTCCAAACTGGTTTACAGATAAACAAATGAATTGTCTATAAAATGTCAACAAAAGATGTAAAATGCCAACCACAATTTCCAGCATCCCAGTGGCATCTTTAAATGCCTTTTTTTGTCCGACCATCTGTCCAAAACCCAAAGATATTTCATCTTTATCATATAAGACACAGACAAACATTAAATCATCACATTCAAGAAGCAACAATCAGTAAATGTTTAGCATTTATGCTTCAAAAATTAACAAGTAATACAGTTCTTACAGCTTAAAGCAAATTTGATTTATAACTTTTTATAATGCCTCATGGAATGAAATTTAAGACTGTTACGGACCAATTTTACATCAACCAAAATTAAAGAAAAAAAAACATTAACTGACATCAATTTATCATGTTTAACCCTTAGGGCCTTCTTTAGCACTACACACTCTCAAATCGCCCTACGCACAAAATGCGCTTTTCATAAACAAGGTTTAAAAAATATTATACATTATGATCACTTTCTACATTTCATTAATTTTCAGAATTTTAACCGTTTAAATGCCAGGTTTTTGTCATGATGCTACTTTGTTTTTAGGATTAAAAAAAATCCCACAAAAATTAAGTATTTAATATACTTCATTCAAAGTTGATTTTTTTTTTTTTTTAATTAATGACAGATATGTCAATGATTAGCAGCAACATTAATAGTGACAATGCACCTAGTGGAAATAGCATGTATTTTGTCCCTATGCCAAATATGATAAAATGAGGAAGGAAAAAAAAAATATATATATATATATATATACACACACACACATATACATATATACATATATGTGGGTTTTGTCGGGAACTCCCCCACATAGATGCAGGATTTTTAATTACATCACCTTCGCAAGATGGCAAATCTTTGTCATACAGACAAATTTTGAATGATCTGTACTTCCCGATGTCATCCAGGGTGCAGTTACAGCTAACAGACAGCGGATTTGCGGCTTTGAAATGAAATTTGGGTGTTGTTGGTGTCGCTACCCTGATTTGCCTGACATCAATGTGAGAGGCACGTTTTTGAGGGTGGGGTGGGTGGTGTTAATAGATGTTAATCATTTTTAGATTTTACAATTCTTCCTCCATTTCATGGCATTTTTAAGACTTACCCAAGGTTTTTTTTGCCATTTTTTTCTTTGACAGGACAGAGTGTAATCATCATGAAAGGGGGAGGGAGGGAGGGGATGATGGCCGCTGCAGCAAGGACTTTGTTCCACTGAGTTACCAGGCGCCCAAAATATTAATTTAAGACATTCTGACACCAATTAGGGCTTTATTCTCAGAATAATTAATAAAATTGCTTTTAGGACTTTTTTAAGAATTCACAGGAACCCTGCAGCAGATTATCAGAAATATTAACTGACACATGTTCTGTTGAATGACTAATAATTTTGGCTCTAAAAGGAATAAACAGAGTTTTTGGGTGTCTAGTGAAACATTTCTTTAAGGTGCTCAGTTGCATGGGTTGAACTTTGAGTGTTTGCAAAACCTTGGCCATGACACGCATGTGAATAAGCAACAAAATGTGAGTTGACTCAGTGTCACAGATAGCTGAACCATAGTGTGAAAATCTAACCCAAAATTGGAATTATTATGTTCAAAACACTCCAAAGACGTTTTATAACAATATTTTCCCTTGCTTCAGTGTCAAATGTGAAAACATTGACATGCAACGCCAACCATCTGCTGAAATGCTTGTTGAAAATTGATTTTTTTATTTATGCAGTGCAGACTGAACAGAATCACACAGATTTACTACAACTGTATGCAAAATCTGCAGCAGCACACACAGAAAAAAAAGCAAAATAAAAACAACACCTGACTACATATAACTGACAATTCAAACCTGCACTCTACGGCAGGCAGACAGGTACCGAATTGTGTTCCGAAAATAACTGGCCGGCCCAGATATGTCAGATAGGGTTGAAAGGACAAAGCGTGTTCACGGGAAAACAACGCCACATTCATCAAGTTCAATTACACGGAAGAGACATCAAACTTAGACAACAAGAAGAGCAAAGCAGCTCTAGTTTTTCCATATGTATTTCTTTCTTATTAAAAGGTTTTTTCCTCCCTCACTGGAAGAGACAGCCTATTACCAATAACAACAATTTGGATGAAGACATGAGGAAGATTAAAGAATCAAAGGAATAATGAGCTCTAACTGTCCCTCTTTGTTTTTTGCTCATAGCTTTGCTCTGTCTGATTCCTCCCGTGTGATGGAGCGGCATGCTGCTGCCATCTAAAGGTGTGAGACAACTTCACCGAGGCTCCACTCACGGCTGAGTGTGAGTGTGTGTGTGTGACACAACTATCAAACACTTCATTACAGGTTTATCCAATACATCTCTCCTCAGTCCAAGCGAAATACTTACTCTGTGTAAAATATAAATGACCAACTAATGGCTTCAAAGTGCCACTTGTCGCTGCTGGTGTACCGCTGAGGGTGAAAGGTTGAGAAGGACAAATGTGAGGGATTTAATTAGACAAATAACGCCGCTGTGTCCAACGCACAGGCGGGAACACAAAGTGATATCACTATAATCCCTTGTAAGCTCTGGTCCGGTATAAATGCTAGACAAACATAAGTCTAGTAATGTAATTATACTGAAGGCTTTCTGTATACATGTTTGGATTTACTCTGTACAGCATGTTGGAAGCTGCATTATACCCTCAAAAACAGTAGCGGTGCTCTCTACATTTAAAAAAAATGCCTTGTGTCTTCTTGGCAGGAGGTTAAAAAGCCAATGGAAAAGATTTTCTCAAAAAATCCACTACAATTAACCCTGTTTGGTTTGTTTTTATATTATCCAATAGTAAATGAATAATGATAGATATGCATCTTCTGTACGCCAAAAGGTCAACTGCAATGTTTTGGAAAAAGACAAGCAGGCCAAGTGTTTCATCCTGGGTGAGGCAAAGGCTGTTAACCTTTCCTGTAACATCAGAAAAGCATTTTCACATTTTGTATGTCATATAACTTTGTTATATTAAATATTACAGTGCTCCTGGTCCCTGATTTTTCCTAAAAATATGTTAGTATTTTCATTTAAAATTTTATTTACACAAATTGCACAAAAGGCAAAGAAAATGTGATAATTTTTACCTATTTCAACCACAGGTGGTCATAAAGACCGCACAGACTTTTCCACAATAAAACTGATATACTTTCGCACAGTGGCAGCTGCATCCTGGTTGCTTGGCAACTAGGTCTCTGTCAAAAGTAAAACTTCAAGAGCAGATTTCATGCTCATCCTCATTGGAAAATGACTCGACAGATAAGCCAAGGAGGAAAAGAAAACGCCAAGTTTCATCAGAGTAAGATCATCCAGATCACCTGTCGGCTGACGCAGGTGAGTTTTGCTGCGCTGCTCTGACGGACTGACAGTACGGGACACTAGGGACAGTTGTAACACTGTCTCTTTCAGCACCCATAACTAGCTGAAAATGTGTCTTATAGCTCTCACATTTTGACAACAAGGTCTTCAACAAATAGCAATGTTTTCAACCATTTTACACCAGAATGAGAAAGACATGCAGGTCAGAGAGAGACATAAACCCAATTTGGCTTATTTGGAGCCTCCACATAAATAATATGAAAAAAATGTAAAAAGTAAGGCTTAACAGAATATACCACAGATGCAATATTATGACTAGATGGCACACTAAAAAAATATTTAAAAAAGGTATAATTAATGATAATGACAAGGATAAGTACTTGTAATGTAAACCTTGCAACAAGGTTAATATATGAGCTCAAATTAGGAGAATGACGAAATGCCCTAAATAATAATATGCATTTAAGATGTATGCATAACGTGTCTTTTGCCTGAGAAGTTGTTCTTTGTAACTTTTTTGTGTGCTTTGACTGACAAGGCACATATTTACAAGTGTACAAGTGTATGAACACATGCAGTTATATAAAAAATGTTTAAATCAACACTGTTTTAAAAAAAAAAAAACAACCTGTAAAATACATTACAATATGCATTTTACACAAATTTTTTCATCACAGATATTATCCCATAGCAACAATAAATACTTTTATCACAGATGTGATTGGCTGTGGGGCTGATTTATTTTTAGATAACTGCACAGCTTTGTGGAAGACGACTCAGCTGTTACTAGGAAACAACTCTCCCCACTTGTCGGAGCGGTAAAGTTCAGTTTATTCCAAAGTTGGCAATGATAGAAGTTTAATCGTCAAATATTCTGTATGAATAATCAATCCTTATGTTTCCATTGCTGTAAAATTACTCACCAGCCACTCCTGGGTGGAACATAAGCCCTATTTCCACCAAGCAGTCTAGTTTAATTCAGTTTGGTTCACATTTTTTCTGTTTCCATTGTTTAAAGTTGTGGATGGTACCAATAGGACTTTTCCTTACCATTTTTCATCACCCTTGTGGTGGGGTATCTAGCAAAGTGATCTCCAACATTGCTATTCTGCAATAATCATTATATTGCAAGACATTTCAGCTACAATACATCTATGACTAAAGAAGAAAATTACTCCTCAATAGGCAAAAAACAGCAATTGTGTTTCTATTCACAGCACTGAATATGTCAGTTTCACAACTGAAATAAGACAAAAAAAAAACATACAACAAAGTGCATACTCTTAGCATAGTGTCTCTCTTACACACTGACTGAAACTTGTGCACAACATGTGGCATCATTTCAATGTCAAATAGCCATAAACTGACAAAAAAGGCCAAACTGTCAGAAAGCACAACAGCTCTGAAGTTGTTATGATGCTGCTGCAGAGCTGCCTGCTGGTGTTACAACTATATTTCCACAATTAAAAACACATACTCCATTCTTTTATAAAGTCCTGCAAGCCGCTATATCATCATCAACATGGTCCTGCAAGTATTTCACAATAAAAAAGCCTTGTGTTATCAACTGACGGGATTCTGTTGACAGAAAAGTTGTCATAACGCTTTTGTTTTGAAAGAAAGACAGGAAAGTTTGAGTAAAACAGGTGTTTACGTATTTCTTCCTGCTGTGGTGGGTATTGACATTGAGACTGTAGTGAAGGAGGTAGGAAGTCAGTACGACCATTAAAACTTCATATTTACTGTCTATTTTTGCTGAAAATCATGCACATTTCTGTAGATGTGCTGCAGCTGAGCAGCAGCCACGCCGTGCCTGAGCAGCCCTGTAGACAGTGTGGCTGCTCTTATCTGCTATCACAGACACCAAAATAAAAAAAAATTAAAAATTAAAAAAAACAAGTTCACACACACTGCTCACGACAGAGACTTGGGATGCTACAGATTTGTTTTCCACCGCTGTCAGCCATTTTTGCTCATTTTTGGTCTTTTGTTTTTTTCGTCTTCTTCCCTGTCTTTCTCTTATGTTCACCAGTCACAAATCAACACATACTGTAGTTTATTTAATAATTTTGTATTTTAGTAGGTTACTGTAGTTTAGAGGAAATTTCAAAATAGAGATTTATTTAATTTATTGCAATACAGCCTAAAAATATAGTGATAATTATTTAAAGTCACATTGCCCAACCTTACCTGTATGTTTTAATGAAAATAGCTATATTTGGCGCCTGTGTATCGATACCATCTTGCAAGAGAAAGTTTTGCAATATATAGCAATATTTTTGTCCCACCCATTGAAATGAAACCAGTTTAAGCCCAAACACTGGACCAGCAAAACTGGAAATCGTCTGTTCTCTAACAGCATCAACACTGATACAAGTTCAACTATTTGATTCTTTAACAGGTGTCCATAAAGCATTCAGTTACGTCATTACAGACACTAAAACACTTGGCACAGTCCGTTATTTTCTTATATTGAGACACCTAATCATGTATTACCACTTGCACACAGCCTTACACAAACAAAGGCAAGCCAAACTCTTTTCTGCTAATTAAAAGTAGGCAAACTCTCCGTTACATTTCAGAGAACATCCGCCGCGCGTGCGCGCACACACACACACACACACACACACACACACACACACACACACACACACTCATCATGGTTTAATCAGTTCGGATGTACTGTGGAGGCCCTTTCCCCCTCTGGTGCCAGGCGCTATTGTGGTGATGACTGCACTGGCATATTGATGTCAAGTCTTTATTGTGTGGGTTTATGGAGGAGAGGGAGTGTTGATTATCTTGTAACCTCTCCACCCCTCTCTTTACACCCCGCTCGCTCTCAGCTAACAACGTCAAAGTGTGTGTGTGTGCTGGTTTAGTCTAATGAAAGCTACAGGCCTCCTCACGCCACTGCTTCCATCACACACACTCTCACGGCTCTGTCTATGTGCTGGTTCTCTCTCATCCCTCACTTATATATATATATATATATATATATATATATTTAAAAAAAGAAAGAAAAAGAGCTTTGAAGGGTGTTTGTGTTGCTCCCCCATGTCTGACTGTCACAGAGCTGCTGCCTCTGTCCTTGTTCTAAACCCAGATATTAAAGTTACACAGCGGCAGAGATGCAGCGAGCGAAAAAGACGAAAGATGATAGGAGATCAATACACAACAGGGGGAAAAAAATAAAGCGGGGTGTGGGAGAGTAAAAGGAATAGTTTCTGAAAGTCAGACATTCAAACAGGCAGACGGATCACAAACACAGAGTCATGGTTAGATCTGCAGAGAGGGATTGTAATAGAATATGAGAGTGAATGAGCAGAATGTAAAGGATGACAGGCATTTTGCTCTCCTGTCAGAGACGATTACTGCCAGCGCCCCGCCGCTCTGCTGTAATGTGTTGAACACGGGGTGAACAAAATAATAAGAACACCCGAAAATGTACTGCAATCCAACACAATCGATACCAGCTTTGCGAAGCTTGCTGTATTCATTTTCTTGTTGAAGCACAGACCGGGGCTGGGCCATAAAACGATAATTATCTCAATGTAACTTTTGCTTTATAGCGATATAATAAATGTTCGATAAATCCTCCATATAACTGAACAACTTATACGCCCAGAAAACACAAAACAAGCACAGAGTCACAAAATGACTACAAAGACGCACAAAATGGCCACAAAAGATACAAAATTACCACAAAGGGACACAAAAAACACAAGGCAACACATAAACACTATAAAGAGAAACATAAACGACCATGATTGCAAAATTACCACAAAGAGATACAAAATAACTTCAAAGAGACACAAAATCACCATAAAAGGTAGAAAATTACCACAGAAACACAAAACAACCCCAAGGGGACACAATATAACTGCAAACAGACACAAGACAACCAAAACAGATGCAAAATTACCTCAAAGAGACACAGGGCAACAACAAGACACAACATAACTACAAGGAGACATAAAATTACAATAAAGGATACAAAATGACCACAAGAGACAAACAATTACCATACAGAGACACAAAATGAGCACAAGGAGACACAAAGTTACTACAGGGAGACACAAAATGACCACTGGGAGACACAAAAATATCATTAAGAGACACAAAACAACCACGAGGAGACACAAAATGTCTTTATGGAGACAGAGGAAGCCTCAAAAGAGATGAAGCCGGTTAAGGGTGAAAAGTCTGCGCACAAAACAGTCAAAAAAACATCAAGAAAGCCAACACATTAGTACTACTCTACTACAATGGGAACCACATTTACACAGAACCAACTGACAAAACAACACGATGTAAAACCAACTGAAAACCACCGTAAACGTTCACATTTCACCACTAAATCAATTACCAGCTTAAAGACATTATTATGAGCGTGCCCAAGGACAACAACAACAACAACACATTTCAGCACAGCAGAAGACGGAAATACATCACAATTTATGCACAAAACCAGCCAAACAGGTAACTAACGTTTCTGACGCACAGGTAATGTTAGCTACATGACTGCAGAAATTAGCCGTTAGCTAGTAGCATAGCACAAACTGAACACGAGCGCAGGTGAAAACTGCTCTTACCTTGGTGAAATGAAGTGACGGTAAATCCGTCGAGCAGATTCAGAAATCACCCGGTGGTCCAAGCAAATGTTAGCCGGCCAAAAAGACAGGAAACTCCCGCGTCCGGCTCCGGTTTGAGGCAGGTGAAGACGGTTTAAAAATGGCGACACCTCAGGGCAAATTTAACCTGAAGACGAGCTCGTCCCGCCGGCAGCGTGGATCATTTAATGTACACAGTTACGTTAAATTTGACACCGAGTAATTTTCGAGAAAGTTCGAGAAAAACCGAAACAGAACAACATCGAAACATCAAACCCACTTCGGAGAGGAGCTCGCGCGTTCCCGAGGCGCGCTGCAAGGTCTGTCACGTGACCCTAGCACGGCACTGCAGGTTTTTTGTTTGTTTTGTAAATGTAAATTAAAAGATAAATAAATAAATAAAATATAATGAACAAATAAATGGGTTGAAAAGAAAGGAAAAGGGGGGTTATCAAATCTTAAAAAAAAATTAAAATTAAAAAAGCAATGAAATAAATTAAAATAAAATAAAAGTGAGTGTAGAAAATAAGTAAAATAAGTGTTTATATATAAAGACATGTTTTTACCATCTTATATGCCATCATTCGTCTTTGACGTGTTTTTTTCTGGTCATTTTGTGTCTCTTTCTTTTCATTTTGTGTCTCTTTCTTTTCATTTTGTGTCTCTTTCTGGTCAGTATTAATTTGAGTGGGGGGGGGGCAGATTGATCTGCTAGCCATCATCAGCCCAAACATTTCATCACATTCACTCTCTTGAAATTATAATTGCTGTAACAGCTGTACAACACGATGATGTATTAAAAGTTAAACAGGCAGCAATTTAATGCGATGACTGCTAAAACGAAACATAGTGCACTCACAGTGAGAGCTGAAAAAGTGGGATTCCTGCTGCAGACAGGACACAGGATGACCCTCTGACAGGTCTTGTGTGGCAGCATGAGAAATGGCGCCGAAGGAGTCCCATTAATGAGACAGGGTGAGAGATGGGCTGAGGCCGAAAGACAGATTCAGCGGAGGGAAAGTGTCAATGAGCTGGACGGAGAGAGCAGATGCATGTTGGAGTGCGAGCTGTCGATAGACGCCTAGACAAGTAGTCGTCTGGTCTCTGTGCAGCCATAACAAGCTGTGGAGCCCCCCCTTCCTCTTCTCAGTTCCCCTTTGGCCCCGGCCGGGCCCGCTGTCTGGGGCCGAGGTGCCTGAAATCCCGGTAATAACGGTAGCATTGATCTCTGTGCCTGGGATGGCCAATTACAGCTTCCATAGCATCTAATGAGGAGCAATCGCTCCGGTGGCAATTACTGGAGCTATATGGCACCCCGAAACTGAGATGGAGAGCTGTGAACACAAGGAAGAGCAAGTGAGACAAATAAAGAGTGCTGCTATTACTGCACCACACATACACGAGATAAACACACATGTAAGGAATTCAGATGGAGAATTAGTGCAATTAATGTCAATAAAATCACAATAGGTTTGATGGGACAGTTCGTCCCAAAATCAATCATGTATCCTGACTTTTGGTGTGTACTGTGAGTATCTGTGGAGTATTTTAGTGATGTTTAAGTGTGTTAGGTCCATTTTAATTGCAGCTATTTTAGTGCACAGATGCTGAGGGCCAGTGATACTCAACTCCCCCTGCAGGCCAAATCTAACCCCCTCAACCACTTCCGAAGATGCCAGAGTCCATAAACAGGATCAAAATCAGAGAATCTTTCTAAAATCCTAGAAATAACCCCAAATTCAAGAAATGACCTAAAATCCTAAATGTCACAACATCCTGGAAACATCCTAAAATCCTAGAAATGTTCTTAAATCCTGGAAATGTCCTGAAATCCTTGAAACATGTATGGGGCTGCTGTGACCGGCCCTTGGCCTCCTGTCTTTTTACAAAGCGAGGTGAAGTCTCCCTGCTGTAAGTCTTTAAATGAATCTCTTTGCGGTTGTTTTGAGTCTGTGCAGTCAGTGATTTGGATGCCTGTGCTGTCTGAGTTTAAGAGATTATCATGACAAATAAAAATCAGGTGAAGAATCAGTGTTCTTGTCCATGTAGCTCCACAGAGACAAAAATGTAAAGTAAGTAAAAATGTGTGTTTAAGCAGCCTCTAAACCTCCGTGATTCAGCCGGGGCGTGTTGCAGACAGGAAGAGGAAAGATGACTGCCCTTTAGGACTCACTGTGAATCTGTTATCATTACGGATCATTACGGGTCATGAATTAAGTTGATTATGCAAATGAAAGTGAAAGACAACCTTGTGAAAATATATTTTTTTAATTGCACTCAGTGAGCCCCGTCTCAGGCTCTCAGAAGTATTATTCACGATAATCTCTCACAGAAAGGTGAAACCTCCAGAGAAGAATTTTTACTTTCCCTGAGTCAAACAGCCCATTATCGCTCCCTTTTCACCCATTACCAGAAATACATAAAAGCCTCAGACGTCTTCTGGCAGACACATTGTTGCCTCCATCGCCGCCCTCTTTTACCTGCCTGCTTTTGTGGATTAGTTTATCTCACCATTAGCCCAGAATACTCCTGCTTCATAAAAGAAGACTTGATAGATACAGTAAATCAAAAAGCACAAGTTTCTTCTCTAATGTAGAAACGCTGAAGTGACGTTATTTTTTACATCTATACCACATGATGGAGGCGTTGAGTCTCTTAGAGCTTTGACAGTGTCCTTTCAAAAACTTTTAATTACCTTATAAAACCATGCAACTACTTTAATGACCAAAACTTTTTCTTTATGTTAAAAATCACACATTGCCTGTTGATAATATGATGGAGGATTTGAGCCATGTTAAAGAAGAAAAAAAAGTCATAATTTTAATGGGGAAAAAAGCCCCAATATTATAAGGAAAAAACAAAATAAATAAATAAATACATTTGTAAGATTAATTACAAGATTACATTTAACGAAAATAAAGTTGCAATTTTGACAAAAGTCCTAATATTATGACAGAAAAATGGCCCAAAAATGTACTAAGAACTTTATAGAAAGTTACAAGAAAATTACATGAAAATATGCCCAAAAAAAGAAAAAGAAATGGTTGTTGTAGTAGTTGTATGCAGTTGTGCTACATTTAGATGTTTGTTTTCCACTAGCCTTTGATTTCTTACAAAAACACAGAAAAAAACATTATGAGCAACTTGGCAAGAAATGAAATTATCAGATGTGGTAAAAATAAATAAATAAATAAAATAAAACAGAGGAGGAATATGTCCATAAAACTTTATTTGTAATTTTCTGTCCTGGTTGTAAAAGGTATTTAAAATTTTATTACAGAAAAAAAGAATTAAAAAAAAATATATTTAGTACTGTCTGGAGGTTACTTACTTACTAATAAATAGACAAAGCGTGGATCTCCGACACAGCAGCTGGCTGTGCGGATCTCTGACAGCGCGGATCTCTGACAGCGCGGATCTCTGACAGTCTCTGACGGTCTCTGGCACAGCGGCTAGCTGTGCGGATCTGCAATAGCGCCTGTCTCTGACACAGCGGCTGGCTGCGCAGATCTCTGACACAGCTCACCCTGCTGCATTCTGGGAAAAGATACAGAAGTATCTGCTGCCCAACCACCAGACTACACAGCAACTTTTTTCCCCAGGCTGTGACACTCCTCAACTCCTTCGACACCAAAACATGCAGCAGGATTTAGGATCACTTTAAATTTCATTTCTTTCCTAAACTATGTTTAAGAAAACCTACAATAAGTTACCTTGTACCATGTACGACAGTGATTGTCAGTGGCCTCTGATGATATGAAAGCTCCAGCAGAATTTGCTGTATTGGATAACATCAGCTGATGGCGAGGTGGCTCCTGATCAATGTGCATGAAAGCCGTAATCACCAGCATCACCGACACAGTCGATCGACTCCGACTCGGGAAAATTACACATGATCAAGAATCTGAGGATGTTTGAAAATGAACATCAATACATGTTCACAGCATTCAGCAGAGACTCTCCAGTCTGCTGTTTTTACAAAAAAAAATGAAAATTTGGTGCAAACAAATTAAGGCTAAATCTCATCTAGCGATATATGCTATAATACAGTTTACCTACAGCACGGTGAATGCAGGGGAGTGTATTTGTTGTGTCACACTGCCCTCTTTAGGATTTATGGAAGATGTGAGTCCAGTGATGGAAGAAATGTTCAGATCCTTCACCTAAATACTTATACCACCTTGTAAAAATACTCTGTTTCAAGTAAAAGTCCTGCAATGAAAAAGGTACTGAAGTAGAGTAAGTGATACCAGAAACTGAGCTTAATTTTTAAGTACCCAATGCAGAAAGGTCTTGAAAAATAACACATCCAAAATAAATTTTAAAATAAAAAATAAAAGAAACCCAAACTTAAAATTATAATAAACATAAAAAAAACCTTCAGTTTTAAAAAAGGAAAAAACACCCCTAATTCAAAAAATTAACCTTTAAAAACATCCAATACATTAAAAAAAAAAAAAAAAAAAAATCTGAAATATTGGAATATTAGGGCATTCAAGCAGTGACTCAAACATTATGCAGCTCTTAGTTGATTATTAAGTCTCATTCCCATGTTGTTGTATGCTGACCATCATCCACACATGTTGATATTTGATAACCGGGGAATGAGACTCAACAGTAAAACTACACAACAACAACAACAACAACAACAACAACAACAACAACAACAACAACAACTAAAAGTTGCATAATGTTGCTTTAAGGCACAAAGAAAAAAACTGGATTATGTTCAGGAAAAGATCATGTTTTAGCTTTAAGCACTTGACGCGGCAAGATGGTGACATGCATAACAAACAAGAAGAAGAACAGTAAGATATCATGAATTACAGAAGACCAACACCACAGTCATTGTGAGATTGGTGTTGTATGTTCATTGTAGGCAAGTCAGTTTTATTTAAAAAGCCCATTATCATAAAACACAGTTTACCTCAGAGGGCTTTACAGCATATAACATCCCTCTGCCTTTAGACCCTCACATTGTCTAAAAAAACCCCCCAAAAAAACCTGTAAGACATGCAATAGTAGAAAGAAAGAGAGTGGAGAGAGCAGGAGAGATGCAACAGCAATAATGGTAAAAGGCAGAGGAGAAATGAAAATATGCAAATAACTTAATACATCAGGAAAAAAAAGATGATATGAGGCAGAATGAAGAAAATAGAATTATTATAGAGTTTTTGGGACATTTTTCCCTATTTGGGGGGATAGTTTTCTAATAATCCTCACCTCTTTTTTAAAACCTATTTTTTGGGGGTAATTTTCTTGCTAAAATTAAACTGTGAAATTCACTGTAGAAATCGTCAGCTGCTGAGTCCGCCTGCAACCCTCATGTCCTCCACACGATGCCAGTGTTGCTCTGCTGATCACTTCACTCCTCCTGCTCTGCCTCTTTAGCTCAGCCTCCAAAAACCAGCACAGCTGACTGACCCCAGTGAAGTCAACTAACATGAGAGACCTGGACGGAGTTATTGATGGAATAAACAATTAATTATTAACAACAAGAAAAAAAAAAAAAATTTTCAAAGCAAATTCAAGGCTTAGGTTTTTAGTCTGGCTTTCTATAATAGTTCATATCTATTTATTGACTATGTTTACATTGAGTAGGTGGTATATCATTTTACACTTTTCAACCTACTTATTTATTATTTTACTGTTATTGTTTCACTTACCATCCTATCTTATCTTGTATTTTTTTAATTGTTTTGACTTCTTTTGAGAACATGTGAAAAAAAGGCAATGACCAACTTGGCAAGAAATGTCCCACAAATAGCAAGCAAGTAAAAGGTGACAAAAAAATTATCCAAAAATTACTTTTTTGATTATTTATTTTTTTTTATCCTGCTTCTGGTGTTTCCTCAGTTTTTCCTCTGTTTTTAATGAGTACTCTTATTTTAGTGCTTTATTTTGGTTTTATTGAACGGAGCACTTTGTCTGAAGAGTCTGATTGATTCATTGACTGAAAACAGAGAGGTTGATCCATAATCTAACAGATAAAACCAACCTTTTGATATAATTTATTTATTATTTCTTCACGTTTATGAATAAGCTCTGTCTCTGCTGTGCTGCTGGAGTCCACATTATTTAACCCGTCCATCTTCGGGACTGTCAGCCCGTCTCCTCCCATTCTGGTGCATTATTGGCCCTCTGTGTAGGGCCCAGGAAGCACTGGGAGATAAGGGGACGAGGGCAGAGGGCCAGGCTCTGCGATCCCTCTGATAGACCTAATCACATTCATTACATCAATTAGAACCGAGCGACACAACGCCGGGCCCCGAGTCAGACCTCCATCTCCTGCTGATCGATGCTAAACACACAGCACATCCTGCGGGCCCCAACCTCCACCACACTGCACCATCAGCTGCCACACTGGACCTGCACTGGAAACCTCTGGGATGGAGTTTAGAACCAGTTGTTGTTGGCAGGACTTGGATCAGTATCAGTTTTATTTTGCTGCATTCAGATGCCTTTCACAAGCATTTAAACCCCAAAAGAATTAGTCTGATTTCTTTTTAATACATGGGCAAAATGCAAAGAGCAACTTGGCCACTAAAGTCTGCAAATTGAAAATAATTAAAATAAAATTTTAAAAAAATAGTAAAGGTGAAACAAAAAAGACCTAAAAATAGTTGAAAAGTAGTTGAAAAATTCACGAAAAAAATGCTATTTAAATAAAACACCAAAAATATTTAAAGAAGAAAAAAATTCCACCAATGTTTTCCAAAGAAAAAAAATGCCAAAAACTTTTTAAAAAACAAAAGTTGTCCAAAAAAAAAAAAAAAAAAGCCAAGCAAAAAGTTTTTAAAAATCGTGCACCTTGCAGTACGTTCCATGCCATCTCTCATTGCCTTTTTTTTGGTTTTTAAAACAAATCAAACCAATTTGCTCATGTTTGAAAGGTTTAAATGCTTGTAAAAGACGCCTGAACGCAGCACAAGAAAACTAAAGTCGAAGGGTCAAAGGCGTCCTTGTGCAGAATTGATCAATAATGCATTAGAGATCTAATAAAACAGGCTGGATCATATCCACAAAATCCCGTTCATCATATAAACACAATCCCGGTGTATTGGCAGAGCGATGTATTCAGCAGCAGACCTGTGGTGCTCTCTGAGTGTCGAGGATATTAAGTGCTTTAAAGCAGGAGTTGAATGCACATCCTGAAATCCCCTGTGTGTGTAACTCAATCCATATAATGATTACCAAAGTCCAATCTTTAAGAAGGCAAAATTTGTATCATATTTTAAGTCCACGCAGCAGTTAAGCTGCGCACAATGGCTCTCCAGTGATAAATATGAAATCATAATCTGAGCCGGCTGGTCATTAGATGTAATTTGAACAGCTTTTTTTTTTTGCAGACAGATAACAGAAGCGACACACTCGATGTCTGACACAGTGAAGTCAAATAAAGAGAAGATCTTGTGGACAATTTCTCCACATCTGTGAGTTTTACTGGTTCAATAATCTCCACGCTGGAATCCTCTTTAGGCAACCTGAAACCAAATCCTCAAACTCTTTTGGTGCTTAATTTTCCTTCTGCAGATTCGAGACGTAAGTTTAGTTTTTAAACAAAAAGTAACTACAAACTGTTGATAGTAATACTTTTCTGTATTTACAGTCAACAGCTGAGAGAGTAAGGTAAATATGACTACAAAATATTTTATACAAGATGCAGCAGTAATAGTGTTTCCTACAGCCATGTATAACTGTTTTTAACTGACACAGCAAAGACAGTGAGACAAGGAGCTGTTCTTATTTTAAAAGCTGAAGAAAAATGACTAGGGAACAAAAATTAGGGGAACATTATATCTATATTTATCATAATTACATATTTTAAATTAATACAAAATTCTTAAAATCTTTAAAGCATTTTCTTTTTTTCTTTACTCTTGCTTTTTAATTTAAATTTCAATTAACTTAACATACTATTACTTTTTTTGTTAATTTGTTACAGGTTTGTTTGGGGAGTTTTCATTGTCATTAACACAGAGGGATGTCATCTGCTGTAAAGAAATCAATTGTAATTTGGTCAGGTTAAAGGGCTTCATTAATAAAACTGATTTGACTTGACAATCTAAAACTGAAAAAATGTGCACATGATGCATGTTATAGGTGTCAGATATAATGTAACTGAAATGCTAATAAATCTTTTGGAATAAAGCTTGTGCAAAGACACTCAGTGGTGCAGACGCCTCATTGAGACAGCTGAGGTCACACAGAGTTTAAGGTGATAACACAGAAGATGTCATGAGGTTAAAACCACGTGGACTCCTCTCCAGCACGCACCGTTCCTCCTGCAGGTGTTGCATATGACGAGGAGCGCGTGACACGCTCAGGTATGGTTATCCTTTGTGGAATGCTGACTCGCATTCACAGCATCCATCAGATGTCTGAGCGGGAGCAGCGGCGTGATGGACAGCCACGCCTCAAAAATGTTCATCTGTTTTACAAACTAAATGAGTTGTGACCGTCAGCGGCTGTACGGGACACGCGTGTGTCATCTGTGACCTCCTGACTGAGTCCTGCTGAAACCGTCTGCCTCCTTCAACAGGTGACAAAAAACCTGCTGACACCGAGACGAGTGACAGGCGAGGGAGAGGTAACGGAAGCACGAGGTTAGGTTTAGGCAACGAAAGTATGTACGTTAGGTTTTACAATAAAAGTGCATGGTTATGTTAAGGCAACAAAAACACGTGGTTAGATCTAGGTAACGAAAGTACGTCACTATATTTCAGCAACAGAAGTGGGAGGTAGGTTTAGGCAATCAAAGCGGGTGGTTAAGTTAAGGCAACAAAGTGTGCGGATGTTTCAGTAACAGAAGCAGGTTGTTAGTTTTAAGCGAGAAAAGCATTTCTTTGGTTTTGGCAACAAAAGCATGTAGATGTGCAACAAGAGCAGGTGGTGAGGTTTTAGCAACTAAAGCGGATGTTAAAGCTTAGGGAACAAAAGCACAAGGTCATATTTAGGCAACATAAACATCCCAATTTGGCTCACTTATTCAAGAACTGAACTGTGGTCTTGTGGGTGAAAGTCCAGGGTTTGTTGGATCAATCCACCTCCCACCCGCCATAAAATGACTTTACAGCTCCTTATATTACATCATTGCTGGCAGCATTTCAAACTGATGCCACCCGGTGGTGTACCATACCACCATGACAGCTGCCGCTTGCTTTTTGCGTTGTTCTCTGACACAGAGGTCGCCAGTAAAGCAGCAATATTTGACAACTTTGAAATAAGAACAGGCTGATTTATCAGGTTAAATTGTTTTTGTGTGAGTTTCCGAGCCTTGGAGATACCGTTTGTAGAGATGTGGCCGCCACGTGTGTCATCTGTGACCTCCTGACTTGAGTCCTCCTGAAACCTCCTGCCTTCCTTCCCCCGGCGACAGAAAACCTGGTGACACCGGGATGAGCGACAGGCGAGGAAGAGGAGAAATGGCGCCGAAAACTGGAGGGAGATAAAATGGATAGATAAGGTCGAGGCATCTGAGAGAGAGAGAGAGAAAAAAAAACGGGGAAAGTGGATAGATTGCGACAGAAGAGAGAGAAAGAGAGAAAGGTGGGGGAGGCGAGGGAGAAGAGTGATGCTATTGATACACCGCAGAAAGAGGAGAGGAAGGTGCACTCCATTTTTTCCTCCTCAAAGTGCTATCGGAAGACATACATTACAATGACAGCACTGTGACCACGCCAGCCACATAAAAAACACACCGCCTTTATTTCATCTCCCACAGATAGTTATTAATAAAAACCAGGACACACACACACACAGAGGGAAAAATAGATGAGAAAGAGCGATGGAGAGTAGAAAAGCAGAGGAAGAAGATGGTGGTTTGTCCGCCTGACAACGTGAAGTCGAGAGCAATGGGACTCACACCTCGATTTGTCAGTGTGATGAAATAAGCTAGCGGCCACAATCCCATACTCCACACTCTCTACTGACGTGACATCTAAAGCGTCTCTTTTTCCCTCCTCTCCCCTTCACAGTATTCATGTAGGCCCTTATTTCTCTTCTTACTTCCCTCGCAGACTCTCTCTCCGAGCCTCGCTGTTATCAGTATCTGACACACAGTGAATCAGGGAGTATCTAGCGGCCTGCTATCAGACCTCTCTTCATCTCCTGCTGCCCCTCTGTGCTCAGGCCTATCAATCAGAGAGCCGCTGCCAGGACAGATGCCACCGACGCCACCGCAACCGCTGACACAACTCGCAGCCGCCACAACGCAGCAGTGGAACAGACACAATTAACAGCAGTCCATCAGTCACCGCGACAAACTACACACAAAACTTTAGCATATTATGTTCAATATAGTGCAATTTGGAAGGTTTGTTTCACCCTCTGAAAACTGGATCGACATCAGTTTTCCTGTGCTGCGTTCAGAGGCCTTTCACAACGACCAGCTTGACAGGAAATGTCCCACAATTGCAAGTAAGTAGTAAAAGGTGACATGAAAATAATTGGAAAATTGCTCCAAAAAAGAGGGGAAAATGTCCCAAAAGATAGATTTATAATTATGATAACTTTATTTTTTAAATTATACAAATTTCTCATTTATTTATTTATTCTTTTACACATTTCATCATGTTTTTGAAAGAAATCAAACCAATTAGTTTCAAAGGGTTAACCCTAGAAGCTAATTGGTTTAAAGGCAATGATCAACTTGACAAGAAATATACCACAAATTTTAAGTAAGTAATAAAAGGTGAAATTCACCCCAAAATTAGGGTAAAATGTCCCAAGAACTATATTTATAATAATTTTCTTTTTTTAAAATGTGTTACAGAAAAAAACTTTTTTAAGGTCTTTTTTTGTTATTTTATGACTTATTATTAATATTATTATTACAATTATTATTTTATTATTAGTGTTGTTGTTTGTTTTTGTTTTTGTAATTATTTTGGTATTTTTGAGGTAATTTTCTCGTAACTTTTTCACTATTTTTTGCTATTATTTGGCCCTGTAAGTAGTAAGAAGTACAAGAAAATTACCCAAAACAAAACACTCAAAAAATAGAGATGATAATTTAGAAAATTACGCTAGGAAATGGGGGAAAAATGTCCCAAAAACGATATCTATGTTTTTATAATAGTTTTATTTGAAAAGAATGATGTTACAGAAAAAAAAATATAATAATACATGGTCTGTTTAGGTCATATTTTAAAACTATTATTATTACTTTTTATTGATATCGTTGTTTTGCTAATTTACAGATAATTTTCTCATAACTTTTATCCCTTATTATTTGTATTTTTTCTTAAGGTCGTGTTCGGCAGCTTTAAATTAAATTTAATTAAATTAAATTGAGAGAAATCTGAATATTCAATCCTTCAGTCACGTGACAGACTAAGAGCTGCTACAACGTATCGAACGCACCCTGAGCGCGTGAGGCGGGTCTTTTAAACCGTCATCGCCCCGCCCACTCCTCTCCTCTACCTGTCCGCCGTCACACACCTATCCACCTATCGACCATGCTAAGCTAACGGTTAGCATGAAAAACACGGCTAATTCTGTACTTTTGTTTGACAAACTCGATGCTAATGATTAGTTAGCGCGTGCGCTAGCTCGCTAACAACAACAACAAAAGTTGCTTCGGGATTTTTCTCACCAATTTCCGTTGTATTTTCGGCTGTTTTCGACGCTTCGCTTCACACCAGGTAAGAGCTGCTTTTGCTAACATTTCTGTTGAGTCACTTCCGGTCTCCTTACCTGTTAGCAGAGGTGCTAATGTCTGTGTAGCATTTGAGTTAGCTAAACAAAGCAACAGGTTTACTATGTAAGAGCTGTTTTAGCTCACCTTTCTGTTCGGTCTTATTCTCATTAGTCGTTAAAAATGCGAATGTGGGCTCCTTTTTTTTTTTAATATAGATATGCAGCCCTGAAAACTGTCAAAATACAATTTTATTTAAGTTAGTTCCCCTTTTTATATGCTTTGTTGTCTGAGCCTGATTAAAACTCATGTTTTTTTTAATGTCTATGTATTTTAAGTGCTACATTACTGTCAACTGTAATTGAAATATATGTTGAATGTTATGTATTTTGGATTCAAAGCTATTTTTTCTTTTTGTTTTACTTTTTTAAAAAATATTATTTTATTTTATTTATTTATTTATCCATTTATTTATTTATTTTACTATCTATTAACAGTTTTGTAGCAGTACATTCACTGGTCAGTACATTTAGTTTGTATATAAAGTGGCAAGTAAAGAGCAAAATTTACAAATAAAAATAAAGAGACAAGTCAAAAAAAAAGCATTACTTCAGTAATAGTGATGCAACTGTACAAAACCAGATCCCAAAATTAAATAAATAAAAACAAACAAGATGGGGTTTATCTAATGACATTATAAAGTTGTAAGCTTTGCATGAATTAATAGTTTTGGTAAGTATTTATGTGATATATTTAAGTTTGATAATGTTTTAAGATATGTATCTGTTTTTTTTAAGTGGTTCACAAGGGCGATTTCTTTATTTTATTTTATGAATAAACAAAAATGTTAAATTAATGAGCAAATTAAGAAGTGTCCCAACAGTATCATCTTTTCAAGTTAAATTGAGGCCATTTAAAAAAATATGCATATATATATTTTATTTTACTTTATTCTTACTTATATATTTTATTCGTTTTGACTTAGTTGTGTTTTTACTTGAACTGGTTTATTGTTTTGTTTAAAGTTAAACCTATTTTATTCATTTCAATTCATATGTGTTATCCTCATCTTATGGTCTAATTTATTAGATATTTATTTTTATTTAATCTTTTCAATCATTTTTTAATCAGTTCTGACTCACTTGTCTTTCTATCTCTTATTGGTGTATTCTACATCTTTAATTATTATTTTATGACTTTTTTATTTTTGTTAATTGATTTATTTCTTTTGCGTGCTTGCAATTTAATTCTGTACTGTTCATTGTTGTAGAAATTTGCTACTATTTCTGCTGAGTCATGTCTTGTGTCTTAAATTGTAGTTAGAGATGCTAATGACCATGTGACATGCATGTTAGCTCGCCAACAGTCTGACCATGTTTCTGTAGGACTTGTTCGAGGAGGAAAGTTGTGCTGGCTGTTCGTCACATCAGAGCTCTCCGTCGTGTTTCTGGACCAGAGATCGATTCTTCACGTCGACATGGTAGGAGATGCTTTTACTAACAGATGTGCTGTGAGCTGATGTTTTGAATCTGTGGTTGCTGCTGGTGTTGCAGGCTTGTCTCAGACATCTGATTTATGTCTTGGTGTTTGCTGGCTGCTAATATCTGCTTTTATGCTGCTTTCATTATGATGTTTTTTGAATTAATTGTGAATTAATTTCTGGTCGTGACTGGGCTTATTTTTCTTTTGGTTGTCGCTTTTGTTGCGAGGCCTCGGAGCTGTTGATTCACACGGTGGTGAAATATGACTCATCACTGTGTTTGATGACTCTAATGAGCTGAAATGGTTTGTGGAGCAGTTTGTGTTGTGCTTTGATGTGTGCTGGCTCTAAGGCAGTGATACTCAACTTATGGCCTGCGGGCCAAATCTGGCCCCCGACAGGGTGCCGGAGGCACCCCCAAACATTTTCTTATTCACAATAAAAATAAATTAATTCACACTGGGAATTGTTTATGTACTTTTATTATACATAAGGTGCCAGAGTGCATAAAACAGCATAAAAATAGAGCTTGTTGATAAAAATAAAAAAGTACCAGTGAAGGATCTTCTAAGGACCAAGCTAAGCTCCTAAGGTCGTATAATCCTTTTTTTAAAAAAAAATATATATATATTGTGTATATATATATACACACACACAACATGTATATGTGTGTGCTGGTTTTGCTCTGTTGTTTGTGTGGTCTGCAAAAGATATGTCGCTGATGCTACTGTTTTTGGGATCTACTGCTACTACTCTACTGTTGATATTTGCTAGTGTGCAGTTAATTGTAAAACATGAATAAAAATAAAATAATAATAATAAAAAAAGATAATTATTATTATAACAAAAATGAAATAATAAAAATACTTAAAAAAATATAATGAAATAATAAAAAGTATATAATCATAATAATTAATAATAATAATAATAATAAATATAAATAAATATTTATTTAATTAATAATTTAATTTAAATATTAATTAATAAATAATATTTATATATAAATATATAAATACATAAATTGTTATTTTTTAAAATTATAACAATGGTAACAATAATAATTAAAAACATAATAAATAATAAATATAACAATAAATACAAAATGATAAATAATAATAATAATAATAATAATAATAATAATAATAAATAGAAAAATAATAAGGTAGGGAACTCAGGTCCATCTTCTCTTGGTTGTTTTTGTTGTGTGCATCATGAGGCCTCGGAGCTGTTGATTTACATGCTGGTGAAATATGACTCATCATCATGTTTGATGACTGTAATGAGCTGAACTGGTTTTGTGCAGCAGTTGTTCTTTGATGTATGCTGGCTTTAAGGAGTGTTTTCTTGCACGCTGTCCATGCGTACAATTATTCCACTGCACCATGCACTTCATGGAAACATGGCTTGTTGTCACATTCACATTTTACACACACACACACACACACACACACACACACACACACACACACACACACACACACTTCATATTTAGCATTAGTGCTGCTGCTCTCCTGCTACACACTGACTTTCATTCACTTAAACAAGGTAAGTGCTGCTTTTTCTAATATATTTATATATGTGTGCTGGTTTTGCTCTGAAGCTATTTATGTGCTTTGCAAAAGATATGAAGCTAATGCTGCTGTGTGTTTTTGGGATCTGCTAGCTGCTAATTTCTGCTTGTGTGCAGTTAATTGTAATAATAATAACGTATCGAGCTTGATGCTATTTCTCTTGTGGCTGTTATTTGTCTGTGATATTGTTGAATTACCTTGTGTTACCGCCTGAATCATCATGTTTCAGTGTTGTTGGCTGTATTGATGCTGTTGTTTTCCTCTGTTGAGTTGATGTTTGTGTGCATAATAATGTTGGCATGCTGCCGGTGCTTGAAGCAGTTTCGTTTCTGTCTGACAGCTTGGTGTTTTGGCATTTATCTCCTGATAATTGCTCTTATGCTGTTGCCATCTACTTATGTGCTTTGGTATTAAGTGTACTTCCTTGTGGCGGCTCTACTTACATTTGCTTGGGTTGTTGTATTTGCAATGTGATGCTTTTTTGTTGTTTATTTAGTGGTCACGGTAGTATGAATACTTGTGTTGGAGGGTTAGAAATGCTTGTCTGAATTGTTGTTGCTTTTGCTCTGATGGTGGTTGTTAGCTACTTGCAGGGCCGGTGCATGCACTTTCACTGCTCTAGGCATAAAACTATCATGCCACCCTCTATTTGCAATGTACCATACCATCAATGAAACACAAATGCCAATATGCCCAGCAAGAATATAATATAATATAAGACATTTGCATGAAACATTGTGCAGGCATTTTGCACATCTGTATACAAATAACACACCAAACAGATCTTCATAATAACTTCAAGAACCTAGTTCAGACTGAAATACAGCAGAGTGACGACAGCACATAGGTATTTTTCAAAATAATACAATTTTAGCTCTTCAAACTATATAATACCAGTGCAAATCTCTCTATACATCACTTTCTCGTGTGCAAATCTCTCCATACATCACTTTCTTGTGTGCAATTGTGCATCAAACACATCTGACTAATGGACTGAAACGTGACAACTAGCAAATAAAGCTTACCTTTCAGGAGTGTAAACAGCGTTTTGCGATTATATATTTCGCACTACTCGGTATAACACAAAATGTTTAAAATTGCAGTATCACTGTATTGCCCGGAAAGTGTTGTGATAATATTGTATTGATTCCCACCACCACCATCTGCATTTCTGAAAGATTTCAACATTGAATTTTTTTTTCTTTTTTGACGAAAATAGGCCCTTTTGTTTTATTCTGTCTTATTCTCTTTCCCAACCCTGAACAAGTTGAATATATTTTATCAAACTAGTTCATCATTTTGCCACATATAGTACCATGAGTCCGTCCAGACTCTTAATTTGCAAACACACTCATGGTTCATACAAGCATAAATCATGCAAACTTTGGTGTTGGCCTTCAGAAAGCTCATGACGGTCCGACCCTTGAATGTTGAATTAAGTAAAATCTAATGCACAAATGTGACGCACGGAGGGATAAAAGTATGTTTGAGACTCTCATCTATTATTGAAGAGGCCACTAGATCCAGATCACATCAGCCTGGGACAGTAGATAGTGTTTCATGGTGGCTTTGTCTTTAAATATTCTCCCAGATTGAAAGCTTCAAAGTAAACTTCAATTACTGCCGTGATTAGATCTGGCCTGCTCCATTAGAGGACATTCTAGCTCGGGGGGGACAGACACAGAGAGCGGGGCGAGGACTCTCAGACCCCCAGCCAAGGAATTACTAACTATTGATCTTGCTGCCACAAGCCATCTGACAATGACATTATAGTTGTGTAGCTTCAGAAGGAGCAGTACAGTTCAGCGGCTGATGTAGTCCCTGCAAAGCACTTAGACATGGGCCTGAAATCCTATTTCATTTGGGAGGGGAGAGAGAGCAAAGGGTTGTCTGCTGGCTGTGGGTTAAACTCCCATTTTGATTCAGTTTTTATCATTTTGTTTTGAAATATGATGCAGCTCAGTGGAAGAATCATAGTTTTCAGTGTTTCTTGACCACGTGGGCTTCTACCGCAGATGCAAAAGAAATATTTTGTTCATTTTTTTTTCTTGAGGAGTCTTAAACAGATGCTTTGCAGCTTAACAAGGTAATAATGTAAAAATATTTTTGTTTGATTAATTATTATTTCTAGGGTTACAAATTGACTGATTTTGCATATTATTCTTCGCACTTTTGCCAATATGGCCTTGTAGTTGGCATTACATTTCATTCTAGGTGGTATTAAAAAGTCTCATATTTTATCCCTGGGGGGTACCCTGTCTGCAGCAGTCATATACTGTACATATTTTTTCCTTAAGAAGTCTTTAATAGTTCCTTTATAGCTTTTAACAAGCGAGTAATGTAACATATTTTTAGTTGACCATAAGGCGTGCCTGATGGGAGCTCCTCTCTTGCTGCTATGCGACATGTTTTTCTTCCAGTTTTTGGTTGCGCATAAAAGTTCAAATATTCGCAACTTTCCAGCTCAAGGCTCATCATTGTCAGTTTTGGTCACGTGCACGCAGTATGTGCACGCAGCCCCGCTCCAGGTGCTCCCAGCTGTTTTTCCAGATGTGCTTCCAAGGCGTTTTTGAAGCGTAGCGCCCAGTGCGGTGCGTCTCGGTGTGATCGCTCCTTTAAAACTATTGGCTGCTATAAAATTGTATATCGCTGTTCTTTAAAATGACTCAAAATTTGACCATTTTGGCCATTTTGAGAGCATCAACATATTATCAGATCAGCAAGAATGTCCATTAATGCAATATTACACTTGAGGGTGTGCTTTAATATCATTTGTGGCAAAACAGTAATGCAATATAAAATGCCATAGGCTCGTGTTAATAATTTTAGCATGTTGTATGTGTAGGAGAACATGACTTTTTTGTCTGTGAACCTTGACATTTATTATTGAGACAAATTTTATACGTTTGTTAAGTGATCTCAATGTCAATCCGTGTTTGATGGCGGTTGGGAGAAATTTGTCTTCAGGACTTAAAGTCAGTTAGCCCAGATGTTTTGGGCTCATGGTTTGAATTAAAATGAAAACATTTCTTCTAGAAATGATTTTTGGACAGAATTAACCAGTTTTAATTAATTGCAATTCTTTATGGGATGTTTTTTTTTTATCATTTATTGCCAAAAGTAAAAATACTGCGTTAAAGGATCAGATAATTTTATATTGCTCGAATTGAAATGTATTGTGGCAGATTCTTTTATTTTATTTCAGCAAGTATTGTATTGTTGTCTAAAGAATAGATATGATATGATATAATTCCTAATATATATCAGTGTCAAACGTCTAAAACCTAGCTCTGTCTTGATAAAGGCTGGTGAAGTTTGGGAATAAGTCCAAGACTTGATTGCTTGGTCCAGACAAATCTTATATGTTAACATTTTGCTTTTCTGTTTTTACTCGGCCTATATATCAGAAGGTTGTGAATACATCAAACCAAAGCCCTTTTTAATGTTGCTGAAGCTCTGATGTTTCAGAGTTTTTTGGGCTGTGCAGACCTTGAAACAAGTAAGAAATTATGGGAAAATGTATGAAATTGATAATGATGATAATGATCCTGATGGTTTTCCCCGCCACAATGCCAATACTGTTAATAATGACAGCGATGATGACGGATATGATGATGATGATGATAATGATGGTGCTGGCGCTGTCGATGCTGCCGATGATTGTGGAAATGAGCATGTTGATAAGGCCGAAACATTTTCTTTGAGCATGCATGCCTCCTGATAACAGCACTGTAAGTCTACACTGATAGTCCTGCTGACCATCTTATCTACTACATCTCACTGTCTGACATCCACTTCCCTTTCCTCTCTGTTTGCAGGCTCCCGAAAACCATTAGAACAACCTGATCAGCGCCAAACACACATCCATAATCATGAGACAAACGTAAGAATTATAGAAACATAACGAGCAGAGGAGGGTGCTCCTACCATTGAGGTCAACTAGGTCAGGACTGCAGTATTTTCCGAATGTATACCTAAAAATAACTTACCTTTCATGTGGCAAAGATATTCTGACAGTCATAACAGTCATTGATTGTGTGTGTGTGTGTGTGTGTGTGTGTGTGTGTGTGTGTGTGGTGAGGTGAATGCTCCTGTTGTCAATATGCAATCTTTGGTAGATGCAGTTGTTATTGGTAATTAGGGTTACCAGCAGGGGTGTAATTATCCATCGATCTGCACTGATATGTCAGTTTAATGAGCAACAATTACATATTGTTGATGCAAAGTGATCTATAAAGTATAGATGTCCTCTCTGTGCATGATGTCTTTTCTGGACGTCATTTCGATGTTTTGTCTGGACGTCATATAGATGTCTTTTCTATACATTATATAGATATCTTCTCTGGAAGTAGTATAGATGTCCTCTCTGTATACGATGTCTTTTCTGTACGTCCTATAGATGTCTTTTCTGGAGATTTGTAGGAATTTTCGTGTCACGTTTGTTGGTGGAAACTGCCATTATGTTTGTGGTAAATTTCTAACGTTTGTGGGATTATTACATCAAAAGCTGCAGATTTGTATTACGTTTGTGGTTTATCACGTTTGTGGGCTGTTATAACGTTTGCTGGTGTTACAGGGTGGGTTTGAAATAAAAAAACGGGGGTGCACAGGAGAGTGAGAGGTCTATGGGGAGAGTGAAGAAGAACACTCATGTGAGAGAGGGGAAGATGGAGACAGAGAGGGAGAGAGGGGGAGAGGAAGAGAGAGCGAGGAGGCAGGGGGAAGATAGATCACGGTCCTGAGCGATTGTGACAAGCATAGACCCTATCAGCCGCTGTTTGTTTGCACACTCCCCTCTCTGCATTAAAGGAGCCGTCCAGGCCGCCGGCAGGCCGCGAGCGCTCCATCTCATCACCTGACACGCCAACAGATGTTATGGGCTGATAAGAGCCCCGCGGCCCCCTTCCCTTTGCATCTACGATTACCTCCGCACAAAGGAGAGAGGGGCGGTGGAGGTGGGGGGACGGAGAGAGGGAAGGAGGGAGGAGAGGAAATCAAATACTTCATGACGACTTAAAAAAAAAAAGAAATGAAATAGATGGGAGTGTGGAGGGGATGGGAGATTGAAAAAAGGGAAAGGGAAAGATGGTACACTCTTAGAAAAAAGAGGTTGAGGTTCTCCCCAGAACCATTTGCTTCTAAAGAACCTTTTTTTGAATAAATGGTTCTTCAAAGGTCCTTCTTAAGACAAAGATTTCCAATACAAACCTTTTTTTTTATATCTAAAGACAACGATTGTTGAAAGCATAGGTGTTAAAAGATCTTTACCCCCAAATATTTCAATTGTCACCATGCTCCAAATGGTTTGTTTAACCCTGCAGGTTTGGAAGGCATGTTTTTTATTTTTTATTTTTATTTTTTTATTTGCATTTTCTTCCCCCCTTTTTAAATTGTTATTGTTATTTTTATTATTGTTATTATTATTATTTATTTTCCTTTTAAAATTGTGGTTGATGTTTAAAAATGTATGGTGATTTTCTTGTATGTAAAAAGTTTTATTGATTTTCTTTCTTTAAAAACATTTTGACTATTTTTAAGTTCTTTTGATGATTACGTTTTTTTTTTAGTGTTTGTTTTTAAGCAATTTCTTAAGAAAATGTAACATCCAAACCGGAGGCCCTCAGGTTTGGGGGGTACAGTATGTTTTCCTAAAAAATATTGGCAATATGTTTTGTTTTAAAATTTTGTAGCATTTTTTTCCTTAAAAAAAAAAAATTTTAAAAAATAAAAACTTTTCAAAAAAAAAAAAAGAGAAAACATGCCTTTCAAATCCTGTGGGACCACCAAAATAAAATTCGACAAAATGACACAATTTGTCACAACCAGAAACTGTATATAAATAAATTGTTTTAGGATTTTTTACATATATTTATATTTATTTATTTTACCATGGGACAAGCTGAAAAACCCACCATGGTTCTAGTTAGCACCTTCATTTGTGAGAGTGTAGGAGACACAGTCATTTGTCCTGTATGAAGTGGTAAATGGCCTCGCCGTGCTTCCTGGCCCCGTGCTGTTTGTCTCTCTTCTAATCGGCTTATTCCATAAGCACGGCTGCACCATCGTCATTAGGCAATGATAATGATATTATTTAACAGGGGATGAGAGAATTAAGGAGGCGCGCTATCTGATGGCTAGTTTTGTCCACCGCCTCATTTCCTCGTCCTCGGAAAATGTAGCATTTCCCAGCCGATAAGAATTGTTTTGCAATTGCAGAGATGCTTTAATAACAGCCACATCCATTCCCTTTATTGCCCTAAAAATATCATTACTCCAACTTTTATTGTGTATTACATGGCTGGTTTGTTCTCCAAATAACACTAACTAAATTGGGATGTCAAAATAAAAAAAAAAAACAAAAAACAAAAACGTGGTCTTGTTATGGCAAATGTAACCCAATCACTGCAGTAAACACACACATACCCCCCCCTCCACCGCTTCCTCCTGATCACTAATTTATGATATGATTTAACAACGTTTCTATATTTGTTCCGCTAAACACTTTGCGTGGCATCAAATTACGGCTTCACAAAAGATCATAGAAACCCAATATCACGCATCCTATTCTCAGCCAATCTGAATGGAGAGATTGTGTTTCTTTTCTTTTCTCCGCTGCTTGGCTCCAAGTCCAGAGGGGGATAGATGACATTACTAAACACAAATCAGCCAATAGAATAAACAAACTCGGGGGATAAACAACAATGCAATCTCCATCTACGCATAAACAATATGCATGTGTGTGGCTTCTTCCCGATGAGATTGAATATGTGTAGATGATAAAACGAGCAAGGTAATCAATGCAGTAATGACGAGAGGGGGGTGGAGGGTGAAACGGGGGCACCAGGTCCTATCACACGCAGGCATCAATGGAATTTCTAAAGCCTCTATGTGTGTGTGTGTGTGTGTGTGTGTGTGTGTTTGTGTTTGGAGCAAAAGCGTGACAAACGCGTCATTTCGTGTGCGAGGGAGATAAGCTCTAAATAATTGCGGTCTGACAGGCCTGAATAATGGCCAAATTAGACAGAAGGTGCACATTATTACGAGCGGCAAACATTCAAGGCTGGTTTGAGATGTAACCGGGTTTGATTAAGGCTCCGATGATGATGATGACGACGATGGTGATGATGGCGTTGTTAGACACCCCCACACACACACCCCCCACACCCCACCCTAATCCTGTCTCTTCCACTTTTTCCTCTTTCTTCTTCCCTACACTCTGAGAAATGAAGGATTCAAAAGGGTTTGTCCTGAAGGGCTGTGGTTCTACCAGAACCATTTGCCTCTGAAGGATCATTTTCTGAAGAAACGGTTTCTTGCAAGACTACGAGTTCCATTAAGAACTAAAACCATGATTAATGGAAGAGAGAGATCTATGGGAATGTAGTCAGTTACTATTATCAGAGGGCGGGTGCTAGATGTAACCCTTCGAACATAAAAGGGTTCTCCGTAGAATCCCCTGCTCAACAGGAGAAATGTCCTAAAGTCCTAGAAACGACCTAAAATCCGTGAAATGTGATAAAATCCTAGAAGTATCCTTAAACCCGAGAAATTTCCTTAAATCACAAAAAAAAAACATGAAATATCTTAGAATTTTAGAAACGTCCTAAAATTGTAGAAATGTCCTTAAACCGTGGAAATGTCCTAAACTCCTGTCCTTAAAATTCTTGAAATGCTCTAATATCCTTGAAATGTTCTAAAATTGATGAAATGTCTTAAAATCCTTAAAATGTCCTAAAATTCTTTAGATGTCTGACACTTGTAGAATTGTCTCTAAATCCCAGAAATGTCCTAAAACCTCAGAAATGTCCTTAAATCACAAAAACATCATGAATCCTAAAAATGTCCTAAAATCCTTTGAAATATAAAAGGGTTCTCTGTAAAACCTCATATGTTGGTTTTTGGTAGAACACCCAGAGAGGGTTCTTGGTGGAACCATTACACCATAGAAGGGTTCTCTATTGAATCTCTCATAGGGGCTTCTGGGTGGAACCTTTCACAGATGGTTCGAGGTATTACCCTTTATGTTGGGTTGTAGGTAGTACCTTCTGGCATTATTCCAGTTGAAACTATAATACCAACCTTAAAGAGATCTCCTACAGAAACAAGCAGTAGAACCCAATGACGAACAAGAACGTTACTGTCATAATATAAAGAAGAATACAACAAAATTGCAAACTCCCTGTGGTGCACAGTATACATCTTTAAATAATTTTAAAATAGCCAGTGTATGGCTCTAGTTAGCACCTTTATTTGTAAGAGTGCACCCCGCCCTAATCCTGTTTATTCTATTTTTTCCTCTTTCTTCTTCCTCTCTGTGCGTTGTGGCGCTCCTCAGCTGAGTTACCTGTGGACGACCTCCTGTTGAGCCGAGCCCACACACAGAGGGAAAGAGGGATGAGCAAAGAGAAAGAAGATGAGGGGGGGTAAAACGCCGCGGCCGTTGATAATCAGCGGATAAAAAGAGCGATACAAGGTCAGCGAGAGGACGAGGTGAAGCCGGGTTTGTGTGAACACAGTGATGGCGGAGAACAGAGAGGAGACAGAGGAGTGGCGGCTTTGATGTGGATCAGCTTTGGATTTGGTGTTTTGTCTGTGCCGCGGTTACGCCACGCTCGGGTAGAAAGATGAGAAAGGCCTTTTGGAAGCCTTCACTCGGTCGGCGCTTACCTGAGGCCCAACCAAAACAAGGAGCCTGTATCCGCGGCACGGATCAGAGCAGCGGTGCAGCATGACCTAATGGCACAGAGACAGGCTGAGAAATGACAGAATCAAGCATGTAGTGGAGCAAAAACACACCAAAAATCAATTTATCCACTTGACATGAGCCTTTGTGGCAGAAATCATAGCATATACCAAACTAAATTACATCAAACTGATGTCATTTTGCACCAAGCTTTTAAAGGAAAAAGCCACAAGTCATGCTTTTTCCCTCAAAATAACAGGGATTTCTGTTTTTCTAATTCTAGATTTCCCTTTAATTTACTGCTATTGGTATTTAAATTGCAGGTTTTCCACTTTGACATGAATTATAAATGACAGTGAATGTTAAGTCGAGGATATATGATATACAGAAACACATGAGCATGTAGTGGGGAAGCATGTTGGCTCTGTGGTTAGTGGTTGGTCCTCACAGCGAGAAGTTTCTGCAAAGTTTCTCCAGGTGCTCTTGTTTCAGTTAAAACCCATGCAGGTTGGTGAAACTCAGTGCCAGTGATACTCAAATCTGGCCCCTTGTAAGGTGCCAGGTGCCCCCCCAACCATGTTTTAATTTACAATAAAAAGAAAATAATTTACACTAGGAATTGTTTTTATGCTTTTAGTATCCATAAGATGCCAGGGTGTATAAAACAGCATAAAAATAGAGCTTTTTGATTAAAAAAAAGTGCCAGTCAAGGATCCCCCACACCCCCGACAGAGGTCCTATACAAGAACCTAAATGAACCTAAACCTATGTCCTAAAATCCCACAAATGTACTAAAATCCCCCAAATGTCATGAATAACAGGGATCACCTTAAATTTTAGAAGAAAAATTGACAACATTTTGCTGTCATGGTAGATTAAGTGTGTAACATTTCAGAGTTTTATCTAAAAAACTGAATTTTTTACGGCATTTTCAAATCTACCCTCATGTCAACTACTGCAGTCCTTCAATCAGCCTTTCCCTTTTGGAGCAAAACAATCTTTGTAAAAACAAATGACCAACATCTCTGCTGTCCAGATGAAGTCTGCAAACTCTCAGTTTAGTCTTGATTAGGGAATTTTTGACAGCAGTTTGAAATGCGCCTTTCCATGCACAGACGGCTGATATCCTGCCCCCTGGTGGTCGGCTCAGTCATAGTGTGAAGCCGTCTGGTTTCTCTCTTGGCACCGGGATAGTGACTTGATGTTTTAGGTTGTGAGTTAAAGCCTCGTGTGATGCAGAAAGCACATTTTAAAACGCAGTTATTCATTGTCTTCCTGAAATCCTGAAAAGTGATGTGATTAATTTGGATAAAATGCGTGGTTACCAAGTCGCAAAACGAGCTAAATAGCATTGAAGCATAACTTTTGACATCTAGATGGAGTTTCCCAGCAGGGAAGATTTTGGAGGTATCTTAGTGATTCTGGATGGGACGGTGCTCTCTAACTGGCTCGCTCTCAGTCAGATGATTTTTTTTTCTCACAAGCTGAATAATTTCAGTTTTGGAGCAGAACACCCCAAATCTATTTCAAACAGCCGTCTGATATCAGCAGGAGTGATCAGATCCAGATCGCATCCATAATCTCCACGCTGATCACTGCCCAAGCAGACGGTTATCTGGGAGTGTTAGTGATTGGGAGATTAGTGTTTTTAAATGCTTATCCGTGTAGACCTCCCCGAGGTAGTCTCTCTCCGCAGCCTCCGCTGAATCGGAGACACGCAGATCCGACATGTTGGCTTTTGGGGGAGAAGGGAGATGATGGCTGGAGTGGATCATGTACATAATCACTTGTTTATCACCAGAGCATCTTGCCAAATCACTAAAGCGCTGCTCTAATCACAATAACCAGCATCTGCTGCTCTGCATCTTAAACCTATACGGGTCAACTTAGGGTTACAGGTTGTTGACAGCTGATAACAACAGGCTGTCGATATCTTTAAATAAAATCAGAAAACATGTTTTATTTCCTACTATCAAGTACCTTTGACCATGTTTTTTAGTACTTGTACTTGTTCACATTGTTGTGCTTTTCTGCAGGAAGTTAGATGAGAGAGTTTTACCTATAAATAGGGAGGGGAGTCTCAGTCGGATGTGAGGGATCAGTATTTGGCCTGATCAATACATTTTATGACTGAAAGGGATCGGTTATTATGAGCACATGCCTCGCCTAATGCCTCTCAATGGCAATGTTTTTAAAAAATGCAACAGGAGAAACATTTAGGGACTTATTTAGATCATCAGTGAACAAGGAGGAAATATACTGTCGCCTAGAGCGCCACACGCTGGAGGGGCGCAGATGGTCGCGCTAAAAAACAAACAAAAAAATGATCATAATTCTCTGCGCCCGTTAGCGCCCTTTCATCATGTTCTGCCTTGAAAATAACAAACGAACAAATTAAGAGAGAAATAATCCTAAACTCAGCGCCCCTGTTGTTTCTCATCATTGACCTGCTGACCAGCCTGCACCGTGAGACCTGACGGCGCTGCGGACTGAGAGACAAAGTCGGGGACGAGTTACTGATGTCTCCGCCCGTGTCTCAAAATGTCCTCTTCGCTCTCTTTCTCCACTGGTGTCTCCGAATGTCTACTTCGCTCTCTTTGGTCTGAAGCTTGAGTGTCTCATTCAGGTGTTTCGGTATCCCTTCCACCTCAACAAAAATTTGAAATAAGAAATTTTAACTAAATCTGAAGTAATTTGTATTTTGAGCAGAATTGTATATTTGGTGAGGCGAAAGAGAAAATGTCTCCTTTTATATTTATTGAATGCTTGGCCAAAAAAAACAACAACAAACTGATCGAAGGTCTCTGAAAGCTGTTAAGAGCTGCAGGAGAAAAAGTGTTTCAGTGGTTTCGACATGCTCGTGATTCAAGTCATTTTACAGGTAAAAGATGGCGCTTATAATTTAACCCTCATCGGTTTTCTTGCATTCCAACACCTTTTACAAGCATTAAAATCTCTGAAAAAAAAGGTTTCTTTTAAAAAACTTCAGAAAAAGGCAATAAGCAGCTTGGCATAAGGTGACCCCCAAAGTGGAAAATTAGGAAAACATGACAACGAAATGATGTGAAAATCTGCCTAATATTTACATGAAATATGTACACGTGTTCTTATATTAGCACTTTTTTCAAGTCGTGGTAAATATTTTTTGGGCAAATTTTCAGGTCATTTTCTTTCTTTTTTTTTAAACAAATGTCGTGCTAGTTTTGACCATTTTCTCATCAAGTTATTCATTGCCTTCTCCCAATATTTTTTTTATAATTTTTATTTATTTTTTTAAAACAACAAGAAAAACAACTGCAATTTGCTTAGCTTTTAAAGGGGTTAAAGAAAAGACTGTAAAACATCACTTACTCCATGATGGGGCGTGACACTTGCTGCCGATGTCACTCATAATAACATGCATGCATCCTTTCGTAAAATCTGATCAAAAGATCACAAGAATCAGTTCTGACTACGATCTTCCAGAGACCACCGCTCTCATATCGATGAGCTCTGTCATAAATATTCAGTCAAACTTCTCTAACTCTTTTCCTGCCCCATCGGCCAACTGTCATATTTTTCTGATCCAAGCGACTCTGAGTGCGAGTGAGTGTTTCTGTGTTTGGGATCGGGATGAAATCAAATCCTCCATACATAAAAAGCTCCCCGCCATGTATCTGCTGTCCTCATCTACCTTGGCCTGGTAGGAGATGCTCTAGTGCCAGTAGGACGGAGGGGAAACTCCAAACACCAAATCAGCCTTATCTGCTCCCAGAGCTCAGCCGAGATTAGGAGAGGAGGGAAGGAAGCCAGCGGAAAGGAAGCAGTTCGGAAAAGGAAGAGCCAGTGGGAAGGAGAGAACAGGATAGTAAAGGGAAAGCAAATGGAGAATTAAAGAAATAAAAGGGAACTCGGTGGAAAGAAATAAAATTAGACGCCAACATTTCTTTTTTATTGAAGTGTTATCAGACCCAAATATCAGTTTGTTCGCAGTCTTATTGTGACCCAGTGAGCTATTGAAATGCTTTACAGGCCATCTGTGGTTTCTCCTGAACAGAATTAAGAGAATTAACCTTCAAATCAGACAAATGAAACCAAAATCTCTCAGATTCAACAAAAATCAAAGCTTAATCTGAAACTTCTTGTTGTTGACTCCCAATCTAAACCAATCAGCTATTTGATCAGGTGAAAACCAGGCGGTCCCAATCATGCCCTCTGTGTTGCAGCGGGTGGACAGGAACTGAAAAAGAAGGAAAAGAGAGGAGGCGAGTCGAAAGCGAACCAGCAAAAAACGAGGTTAGAAACGTAATAAGAGGGGAAGGTTAAAGGAAAGGTGAGGATACAAGAGGAGAATTGAGGAGAAGAAGAGTCCGAGCGTTAGACGACTGGTGTACCGGATTTTTCTACCAATTCTTAACTCCCTCACGCTTCAAAACTCCTCGCTGAGGAGCGACAGAGTCCACCCAGCCTCCTCTCGAAAATGAGCGTCTATCTTTGGAGAGAGGCGCTTGTTTCTGATGCCATTACTCAGGCGAGGTGTGGGGTGAGAGGGTGGCAAATGGGGGAATTTGGGAGCGCTTGGCGAGCGGGCGCATGGGAAGAAAAGCCAGTTTGAGAGGCAGCGGTGGAACCACAATCTCTGGAGTCCATTCTGTCGCTGCCGCCCCGCGATCCCCGCAGCAATTAAAGGCAAGGAGAGCGAGGCCACGGGGAAGTCCAACCAATCACGCCCACGAGGAGACGCGCTCGGGCTTACTAACAAATGTTTTACACTCTGCACATACGGAAAGGTACCGAGGAAAAGACAGTGAGGGTGGACAAACTGAGATTCATTTACTGAAGCCCTGTAACAGTGGATCAGAGGGGATTCAGAGGGTTCACGGCTAAATGAAGAATCGTTTGATTTTATTACCCTACTTGAGAACTTTTTTACTCTGAGCTTCTCATCGCTCGCATTTGACTCTGTTTCTCAACTATGATGCAACTTTGAAATTCGAAATGGGGTTTGTTTTAAACTGGAACATGTTGGCATAAAATTAAATACTTGAAACATTAAATATAGAGTAGTGACATCTGAATAATATATTGTACAGACGGCATGTTTCTTGATGCTTAAAGCTTGATTTCTTTTCAAAATACAGAACCAAGGCAACCAGCAAACAAGTAAGAAATTGGTAAAAAATTAAATAAAAATTACAGAAAATTAGCAGAAAACAAAAAAAATGTAAAGTGCTAGATAAATAAATAAATAATAATAAATATATATATATATTGCTCTGTAACAAAGTTAAAAAAAAGAATTATAAATATAGTTTAAAAAAATATTTGTCCTACTTATTTTTTCATTTTCTAGTGACTCTCTCTGTCTCTCACACTTTTTAAAATTTAATTTAACTAATTTTTCTCACTTTTTTATTTTATTTTTATGCCAAGTGGCCGTTCACCTTTTTCCCTGTGTTCATAAGAGGTGTCTGATGCAACACAAGAAAACTGACGTTGATCCAGGTGTTAGGTGAAGTTTTTTTCATAAGGTCAATATAATCCTGAGGAGGAATACAACTCCTGTAAAAACGTTTGTCTAATGTTTGGTGGGAATTCTCCAGTGTCAGATGTTGACGTCGTTGTTGACGTGTGACGTTGGTAAGAAACTGTAACATAAAAATCCTATTTTAATGCCAAGAAACAGAATGACAAGCGAGTCCAGCTGTTCTACTTTTCCACATTTTGAGGTGATAAATGACATGTTATTAATCAGAGCTGCATGTGAACAGGAGTGTTAGTGAAATATTCATACATTTTTTTCAGAATAAGGGCAAAAAGCAGACTTTTGTGCACGTAAACTAAATGCACTTTTTCTGAAATGATATGGATATGTAGCCATTCTCAGGCTGTATCCTTGAACACCACTGTGACACGGTAGGGTTTAAATCTGTAAATCTGGTTCTGCTTCTTCATCTCATGAAAACATTCACATTCATATACCTCATGAGAACTGAAGCAAAATAAAAACAGAGTTCAAAACTTTGACATATTTGACAAAAGATCAGAGTAAATCACATTTCACAAGGAGACGCACCCACTGATTTCTCACTTTGTCGCAGACCGACGAACAAAATGACATCATTACAATAATAAGTTTGTATCTTACTGTTGGATGTAACTCACAGAAGTTGTGATAAATTTGATCTCTGCTGTGTTTTCTCACTCCTACACTGCCCTAAAAGAGAGAAAATAACACCCTCATCTGACCAATCGCAGAGAACGATAGTGAGATTGTCTCCATCCCTCATCGTAGGATGATCCTAAATCCACATCACATCTCTGCTCACACCCCCAGTTTTCACTTTAAGTTGAATATCACCACTCATTCTCTGTCGGAGCTTTAAAGCAGTGCCAGTGACCGCCCACTCCAACTCTTATCCCCTCTTCTTCCCCTCTCCTCCAATGTCCATCAGTCATTGTTCCCTTTCCGTCCTCCTCCTCTCCTCTCTCTCCTCTCCTCTCCTCTCTCTCCCTCCTCACCCCCTCCCAACCCCTCGGCTCTGATCTTGATTTCTTACCAGGAAATATCTACCGAGGGGCCGTCCAGCTACAATAACATTCAATAAAAGAACACAAGGGTGGCCGAGACCGGACCACTGATAGCGCCACGATTTATGGGCCCTGCTCGCTTGTTTGCCACAACACCCAGCCGCTCACACAACAACAACAACAACACACACACACACACACACACACACACACTTAGGTTTATGCCTTACTAAGCATGCTATTTGTATTTATGAGTATATGTTATTTGATTTTATTGTAATCAGCACAGTACATGAGGCCTAATAAACCTGTGATATTCTCCTATCACTTCACTATTTAAGATCTTTAAGCACTTTTTCCTGGATAGTATTTTTTGTGCTTTTGAATTAAAAATTATTGTATTAAATGCTTTTTTTAAAAGCACTTATACCAGTCCTCAAGACACCATAAGATCATCTTTTTTTAAAAAATGTTAATGTTAATGTGTGGTTTAGTTTTTGCACAAAAACCTCTTGTTTATGCTTGAAAGAGATCCTGTTTTGGCTTTAAACTCCCAGTTTTAATGGCAAAATCCCAACAGAGATGGCAGCAATGGCTTGATAAGAAACAACTGCTTTTCGAAGCACTCGCCGCACTGACGGATGGCTACTACAGACTCAATTTTGAACCTAAAAAAAAGCAGATTGAAAGACACTTACTGGTAGCTAACAAAAAAACCCAAAACAACAAAAAAACATTTCTGGAGCCTAAAAAGTACTCTGAAACACATTGACGTAATTACAAAACACCAAATGTAAATGCAATGGACTGCTACAAACACCTACATTTGGAGCCTAAACACATCAATGACTCGCTAAAACACAACTGGTTTTCCTGCGTAAGAAGAAAATGGAAAAACACTGAAAGGTTGCGACAAAACACCCATGTACGGAGCCTTAACAGCAGATTCGAGGACATTTCTAGGTTATTTTAGGACATTTTTAGGATTTAAGGACATTTCTTGGTTATTTTAGGACATTTCTAGGATTCTAGGGTGTTTCTAGGATTTAATGATCTTTCAAGGATTTAAGGTTAAATCTGGTACCCTATCAGGGGCCAGATTTGGCCTGCAGGCCGTAAGGTGTGTATCCCTGACAGTCTCATGTTGGTCCAACAGTTGTGTCTTTGCATACACTCTTCACATCTTATCTGCTCCTCCTTGACAAAATGACACAGTGTTTGGGGGAAAATTAGTTATTTTAAACTTGGGGGGCTAAGAGTGATCACATGAAAACATGTTCGTACCTGGCACCGAGTTTCTGCCGTCAGCAGCTTCACTCACGAGTGCCTGTTTGTGTTTGAGCGGAGAAACTTTACGCCTGACATCTTGGATGGGCTTTGTTCCTTGATGCTGTAAAAATAAAAGCACTGGCTTTGGCTGAAGCAAACTACATCAAATCAAACACAGGCTGGGCTGTACTTGTTGTTGTTGTTGACACTTTGTCTCAATCCCCTTTGTTCCAATGTCCATATCACCCGCCCACCGCACACTGACGCCTGTCCAAACAGGACTACAAATGGCTGCCGTCCCGCACTCTTTAACACGGTGTGGGACCGTGCATCGCTCCTCCGCCCGCTCTGGAAATCCGCTGTGACCAACGCTGTCCGACCCGGACAAGAAAAGACAGCGTCCCCTTACGCCTCGACCCCCGAGGGCTGGAACCGAGTGTGACGCCGCTACCCACAAACCGGTGGGGAATCAGCCCCACCGCGCCCACGCTCCCTTGGTCGGAGCCGTTACGGGACGCACCTTTGGGATTCGTTCCCTGTCCCGCTCACAGCTCGGCCGCGGTTATCTGCTCAAGGCCAGGGAGCAGGGACAAGCGTGGGTCTGAGGGGTTGGACCGGGGTGGGGGGGGGGCAGCGCCGATCCATTTTAGGACGGTGAGGGATCATCATTGTCTCCCGTCTCACCCTGTCACTTGCTGTTACCGAACCGCTGGCTGACATCCTGTGTATTCCTACGTGTGTGACTCCAGAAAAACAGCGCAGGATGTGTGGTCTTGGCATCGAACTCGCACACGCGCACTTTACAAGCGAGCACACACTCTCTCGCAAACACAGACACAGTGTCACCACTACAGGCGCTTCTCAGCAAACCTACACATGGGATTGTGAGCAGTGCAGCTCCTGCTCGCAGACTGTGTGTGGGAGGGACAGAGCCACAGGCGCTAAGTGTCTCTATAGCCCATGTGAAATCACATGTAGGCTGCGATGAGCCTCCAACCATACCAGGCACAATCACACGCAGAAACAGAGGCAGAGGCAGCTTTAGAAGACCACCAAGGATAGCAGCATGGCACAGGATGCCGGGGCTGTCTTCATGTTAGGGCCTTTTTCTTCACTGTTCCAAAGTATTCACCACTTAAAACAGATTAAGAGCTTGGGGAATAAACAGGCCCGATGCTACCGAGTGGGGAAACACAGGACGAGGGTTTCGGGAATTAGAGAGCAGGACGAAAGGGAGAGAAGCCTTTCAGGAGATAACGCCTCGAGAAGCAATCAGGATTGTTCCAATATTAAGGCGCTTGTGATGAAACAGATGAATGGATGAACAAAAGGCGGTAGAAAAAAGACGTTTGGATTGCTTCGTGGGAAAGAAGTGACTTTTTTATTGTAATTTGAGATCTACAAAAGCTCAGTTTTGGACTCAAATGAATAGATAAGATTGTTAGATGGTGTCTGCGGTGGTTGTTTTGGTTGTTGTACAATAACATGTTTTATGTTTGGACTAATGACCACGATCCAACATCAGTCAAATTGGACCCTGATAGGGTGCTGGGTGGCCCCCCACCTATTTTCTTATTACAATAAAAATAAAGTGATTGACACTGGGAATTGTTTTTGTACTTTTGGTATACATAAGGAGCAGCATCAAAATAGAGCTTGTTAGATCCCCCACACGCCCCTACAGATGTCCTAGCTAAGACCCTAATGTCCTAAAATTCTAGGAATGTCCTAAAATCCTAAAAATGTCCTTAAATCTTATAAATGTCCTAAAATCCAAGAACTGTCCTAAAATCCTAGAAACATCCTGAAATCATATGAATGTGCTAAAATTCCCATAAATGTCATAAAATCAAACACATATCACAAAAGCTGAGAAATGTCCTAAACTCCTACGGATGTCCTAAAATCCTAAAAATGTCCTGAAATCGTAGAAACCCGTATGGGGCCCCAGAAGTGGCCCCAGAGCAGAACAAGTTGAGTATCCCTGATTTTTGACAATAATAAGTGAGAACTGTTTGGAGCTACAGATGTTTGGCGTTAGTGGGACAGCAGAGCATTTGGTGGACATTGTCCCTGTGTCCTCATGCCTCAGGCTGTTTCTGTTCTCTTTGGCTTGTTGTGGAGATGGAGGAGTGTGATGAGGCTTTGCCGGCGTCCTCTTCCTCCACATTTTTCTTTCCATTGTTGCGTCTGTGGGGACAGAGAGCTCAGAGTGGGAGGACTTCATCAGATTACACTCCCATGCATCTGATTAGTTTCTGCGGGATAAAGTGATGTAATGGTTTGCCATTTTTGGCTCGTCATTAGTCTCGATATAAGTCCGTCTGCGCCGTCCACTTCTGATTAAATTGGAAATGTTTATGAAAATGTAAGAAATAAAACACAATGAGCTCTTGATATAACAAAGTAGCACAACTGGGTGGTGTTATCTTCACTCAGTGTGTCTGCAGGTCCTCAAAAAGTAAATAAAAAAGAAGTCTAAAAATGCCTTAAATTAATTACTAGATATAAGGTATTTAAAGTAAGTTATTTTACTTAAATTTGAATTTGAAGATGCTTAATTGCTACAATAATTTTTATTTAATTTTATTTATTCATCTTTTGATTGTTTTGGGGTCTAAATGAGTCAAAGTTCTTCGTTTGTGATGTTAAAAGTGTTATACACACGTACCTAAAATGTGGATTAATAAATAAAATGTACCTAAAATGTGGATTAATAACGCACTAATGACTATATTCCAGTTTAAAACCTGACTCTGTCAGGGACTACATGTAAAGCCTACTGCTTACCTTTATAAATGCTGTCCAAAACCACAGGGCTACGGGATTGGAGGGCATGTTTTCTTTAAAAATGACCAAAATAAAAAAAGAAAATAATAATTTTAAAAAATCACTATTTAAAAAAAGGGCCCAAATTTTTAATCACCTTTTTTTTAAAAAAAAAATTATCGAGATTTTTTAATTGCCAACATTTTTAAACGCTAAATTCAAATCAATGGTAAAAATAAATTCAAAATATAGTAAACATTTAAAGTTTTTATTCCACTCCCCTGAGTCAAAAAAAAAAAAAAAATAAAATTTAGATATTAAGTTCCATTAAGTACCATACTGAATTCATGGTATTTTTTAAAATAATATATATTTTAATCATATCAGAGAATATAAGGTCTCTGATGGAAAAGTCACAGAAACGCTTTAGTAAATATGTCAATGAAATCTGTTTAAAGGTACGTTTTGTAAAGGTCTTAAATATCACCAACAACTTCACAAAATTAAGTCAATACAGCAAAATTTTAATTTAACGTAACACTGACATACAAACAAAACACAAATTAAAATTTAAAGTTATATTTACTTTCCTTTTTCAAGGCAATTTACCAAAAGATCGTCTCTTCTTACATTGACCGTGTTATTACCATTTTAGCTTTACAACAATTCAGAGAGTAAAATTTTGGGTATAACTGATAACAAAAAACAGGCTCAAACTTCTGGCTTTAGTCCAAAATAAAAACGGTAGCATCCGCCTTTGAACCCAGTGAAAGTTGCACCACAAACTTTTGACTGTGTGAGTTTCTGTGGTGGTCAGCACGCTCTCAGACAGACGGCACCGTCACGGGATTTGACAGAAAGGGTCAAAAACGGGTCGCATCGGATCGGATCGCCGCCAAAAAAACCCTCTGATGAAGCTGTGAAGCAGCCGCGCTGGATGAAGAGAGAAGACAGTCGGACAGTGAGGGGGAGGCCGAGTGAACACAGCTGTTAATCCCTCATCGATTCAGTCATGCTCTCTTCTTCTGTTCAAAAAATCTGTGCAGAAAACACCGCCGTCTTTAAAACAACATTAACTAAGTTGCCATAATGATGGCGGTGATAATGGAGAACGCCGCCAGCGAGCACGGTGGGCGTTATTGTGCCTTATTGCCCCCCCCCCTCACCACCACCACCAGTTTGATTTGCACAAAAGATGTGAGAGGGAGGACGGTGATTACCATAACAAACACACTCAGTGTTCCCCGGGGAAGTGTCAGTCTGAGTGGGAGAACATGTCGACATTTAGAACCATCTGGGGGGAACACGGCCGCTATTTCTCAGCCGTTTAACTTCAATTAGGGAGGAACGGGAGGAGGGAGGAACCGGGACGACCTGTTACTGAACGCACTCTCAGAAATAAAGCTGCTAACTAGAACCATCTATGGCTTGTCCCTACAGGAGAACCCTTTTTGGTTGCCTGTAGAACCTTTCATTAAGGTTCCAGCTAGAAAACTTTCAGAGGTATCTACCTAAACATGAAGTGTAATAAAGGTCCCACCCAGAACCCCTTATGAGAAGTTTAACAGAGGACCCTTCTGTGGTGTAATCGTTCCACCCAGAACCCTCTGTGGAGGTTCTATCCAGAGCCGTTCCTCATTCCAAGGATGCGATGGGAACCCACTCAGGAGATTATACTGAGAAGCTTTTTATTTTCCAAGGGATATCTCTAGAATTTGATCCAGAACCTTTTTATATAACCAAAGAACCCACACAGGGCGTTCAACTGAGAACCCATTTATATGGATTTATTTATTTTAGATTATTTTAGGGTGTTCCATTGAGAACTCTTTAGGGGCCCAAGGGGGGCTCTAAAAATAGTCATTGACTACATTACCCATAAATCTCTCTCCCACTAATCTTGGTTTTGGTTCGAGTCTTACAAAGTACACTTGAAGAACTGTTTCTTAACAAAAAGTTTCTTCAGAAGCGAATGGTTCTGGGTAGAACCTCAGGTCTTCAGGAAGAATCCTTTTGGAACCTTTATTCCTGAGTGTAGGGAATGAGGTGCAGAGGGAGGAACCGGGACGTCTTGTTACGGGTGGTTAAGTGGCGGCAGAATGGGCGTTAAGGGGGGGAACACATTTATGGGTTCTCCTAAAGAGTCTGCTTTGTGCCGCGGCCTTTGAGGCTTCACAGTGATGGAGGGCTGCTGATAGCTGCAGGAGATTATGCATTGACGGAGGATGTTAATGTGGACCCGGACCTTTTTATTTTCCCCAAAGAGTGATTACACCGGCGAGGCCTCACACTGCCTGAAAGTTACATCCATTCACCTGAAAGTCAAACACATATCTTTGTTTTTTATGCCTTCGTGCGGGTGATAGGCGAGGTCGGAGGCATTATATTTACGTGATGTCTGTCTATCCGGCGCGTTCTTGAGAATTTGATATCTTAACCCTTTTACAGTAACACCTAAAAATATATTTGCAAAAAAATTATATTATGTAATATATATTACAAAATTATATAAAAGTAAATAAGAAAAATAAATAAATGCAAATAAAAATAAATCTGGTTAAAAATGTATAGAATTTATGATAAAAAATAAATGGTCAGTGTTATATGATAAATATGAAAAAAAAATTAACTTTATAAAATAAAGAAAATAAATATAAAAAACACAAACAATAATGAATCTAATCTATTCTAGTCTAGAATTGATCCTCAAGAAAATTCCTTCAAACAAAGTTAACGATGAGCGGATAAAATTTTGCTGGCTGAAGATCAAGTGTCACCGTGACCTTGCATCCGTTTAATTTTCATGAACCCATTATCTGAAGATGGAGGAAGGGGGGTTCCTGAAATTTGGTGCAAACGTTCACTTGGACTCAAGAATGAACTAATTAGATTTTGGTGATTATAGGTCAAAGATCAAGGTCACTGTGACCTCGTCTGTCTCATTCTTGTGAAAGTGATATCTCAAGAAAACCTTTAGGAAAATCCTTTAAATTTGGCTTAAACTTTCAGGTTGACTCAAGGATGAACTAATTGGATTTTGGTGGTCAAAGGTCAAGGTCACGGTGACCACATATGTCTAATTTTTGTGAAATGAATATTTCCATAACACCTTATTGTAATTTCTTCAAATTTGACACAATCAATCACTTGGACTCAATGAAATCAGAAATCGAAGGTCAAAGGTCACTGTGACCTTGCATCTGTCTAAAACTCATGAATGCAATATCTGGACTTGGCCTTGAAGGAATTTTCTCAAATTTGGCATAAACATCCACTTGGACTCAAGAATGACGTTATTAGAATCTGTTGTTTGGAGGTCAAAGGTCAAGATCACAGTGACCTCATTAAACATGCTTTTGGCCATAACTCAAGAATTCATACAGGGTTTAAAAAAAACCCCCAAAACGGTTGTTTTTACAGAACAAAAAAAACCAGTTCATTTTACCGACATTTTTCACAGTGTATGCTCAAGTTTCACACAAATGTTTTACAGGATAAAAGGAAGTTTTGACATTTCACAGCCAAGAGGTCAAAGGTCAACTGTGACAACATAATGTTCTGCATAAACCCTTTCCCGATAATTACTCAGCGTTATATCGGAGACGTTTGGTCAGGTGCTGAATGGGTGACACTTATCTGTAATCTGATTGTAGAGATCTTCTGTGTGTGACGCGTCCATGTTTTCACACACATGGATGGAAACTGCACGTGCTGCTAGTCTGGTGCGCGGAGGCATACAACCTGCGTGGCGTGATATCTAGTTTTTGCAAAAGCGTGATTACACCGGCGAGGCCTCACGCCGCCTGGAAGTTACATCCATTCACCTGGAAGCCAAACAAATATCTGTCTTTTTTTAAGGTCAGTGTCAGAATCCGCTTTCTAAAAATTGAGATGGTAGATCCCGGAGGACAGGACCGAGAATGAAAGACGGACAGAAAAGAAGGAAAAGAAAAAATGCCCATAATAAAATGATGAGGAGGGAAAAAAGGTCCTATTGGACAGGAAATAAAGTGTGCTGTCAGTCAGTCGCCGCGGCGGCGCTGCCAGAGTCACGTCTCCCAGGTTATTGCTTATTGTTTACTCCCCTCTGAAAAGGTTAGAGGTCACGGCGACCACATCTATTTTCCTCTCCCACCCACTCGCCCCATTCTTCTCCGAGCACAAGGAGGAACAAAGAGCGACGACGAGGGCGGCGGAGGGAGAGGGATGGGGTGTGTGGTTGGAGGGCGAGTCGGTGGCGGTGGAGGTGGCGGCGGCAGCGGCGGTGGATGAGGGGGAGTGGAATTAGAAAAAAAAATATAGAAAGGGAGAGCAGCGATCAGACAGCGCTGATAAGAAGAGGAGGCGGGGGCGGGGTGTTGCTGTGAGCTTTTGGGGGGCGGCAGCGGCGGCGGCGGCGAGGAGGATGGTGGTGGGGGGGTGATGTGTGTATTCAACTCCGGGCTGACTCCTCTTATGCTAATACAGCCAATTTCCTCTTTTATTTCATTTCTGGAGCCGAAATCTGCGATCTGTGATAAGGTTGCCGTGGCGACCGCCTGTTCCCCGGGCGGATGCGGGCAGCCGTGTGATGGAGATGTGTAAGTCGGCGGGAGCAGCAGGGAATGAATAATTTAAAACTCCACCAAGCTGGAGAGATAAGAGAGAGCAGGGCTGAGGCCTCTCTCTCCTCTCTCTCTCTCTCTCACGCCGCAAACACACACACACACACACACACACACACACACACACACACACACACACACACACACACACACACACACACTCACCCTTCCCCACAATCCATCTCTCCACCTCACCCCTTCCAACTCTCAATCCCTCCTTCCCTGTGCTCCCCTCCTCCTCCCTCTCTTTCACTTTCTATTTCTCTCTCCGGACATCTAAGGCTTCATCCTCCAAAGCAAGCTGACCTCCAAGGTCAAGGGCATGATGGGTAATTGAACCGGCGGTTTGGGGCGGCTGGGATCGGGCCTACGGATGATACAGCAGAGAAAAGAGCACTGTAAAATCTGACAAGTCCATCTTACTTAAAATAATCTGGAAAACCTATTACCTTGAAAAAAATAAATATAACTACTTAATTTATGTTCACTTCGTACCTAATTCAGTTTAAATTTGGTCGTATTAATTTTGAAGTTGAGTGAATTAACTTGTTCTTTGTAAGTGGCAGAAACTTAAGTTTTTAAGTAAACCAGTTAGTCGGATTTAACAGTTTAATGTAAAATGAAAATAATCCTGCAAACTAATAATTCTCTGTTGAGCTTACTTTATTTATCAGACGCAGTCAGTTTCCTGTCACTGTAAAATCTGACAAATCGGTCTCACCTGCAATAATCAGTAAATATAACTATCATTTTTATTTCATACCTAACTGTTAACTTTACTTGAAATTTCAGTTGCATTTACTTAATTTTGTGAAGTTGTAGCAACTCAAAAATGACGTGTGAGTTAGCTTGTTCTATGTAAGTGAGAGCAACTTAAGTTTTGAAGTAAACCAAGTTAGACTTAACTAAGCAGTGAAATGCATTTTGCAAACTGGCTGAAGATTGATTGACATTTGTGATAAAACAGCATGACATGGAGTCTTGTTAAAGTCTTAGGTAAAATCAAGGAGTTTGATTAAATCTGAATATTTCTGTCTTTTTTAAAGATTTTTTTACAAGGCCTTTATTTACTTAATTCTTTAAAGTTGTTGCAACTTAGAAAGAACAAGGAAACTTCCCTCGTTACCAACGTCAGTAAACAGAGTTAATCTGATGTAACTTGATCATCACAACGAGGATTTAGTTAATGATGAAGTTTGGAGATTTCTGTTTTGTTCTGTTTTGTTTACATGTGTTAGAAAATACATGTATGTTCGACTATATGTAACCTGCAGAATACAGAGAGAAGTTGCTAAAACTTAGAAAGTTACTACTCGCCATTTTTAAGTTGCAACAATTTCACAAAAGTACGTAAATATAATTTGATTTTAAGTAAAGTTAACATTTAGATACACTGGTGCACAGTAAAGAAGTACTTACCAAAGTACTACTAAGTACAGTATTTGAGTATGTGTACTTTCAGTATTATTATTTTATTTTTGGAGATTTATTACTTTGACTACACTAGTTTTGCAAGATAAATACTGTAGTTTTGATTCCACTACATTACTACATTCGCTCGCGTTACTCGTTACATTTGCTTTGAAGTCAGCGGATGATTATTTTGGCTGCGTTCGTGCATATGGCATCAATTTTGACAACATTGTGTATTTTTGTTTAATCTTGTAATGAAACTCATTCAAACTGACATTTTTGATCCCACAGCCATCAAAGCATAAAAACATGACTTGTATTATTTCTGGGTGTCATTCTGGGCTTTTGACTTGGAATTTGACATTTTTACCATTTTCCACCTGGCGATGTCATTTTTTTAGACCCATATTATTTGGCATATGGAGAAAATAAATGCTATTTCCACAATCAATGTTGCTGCAAATCACTAACATATCTCAGGCTGTCATCAGCAAAAAACAAACAAAGCAAACCCCCCAAAACAACAAAAACAAATCCACTTTGCATGTCGTATAATTCATTTTTTTGTGTTTCTGTTTTCATCTAAAAACACAAGTGGCATCATGACAAAAAACTGGCATTTGTAGGGTTAAAATTTATGAATATTTGATATTTATGATTAGGACTGATGTGATATTAGTGTGTGTAATATTAAAATGTTGAAGGGTTAAATGTTTGCTCGCTTCACTACGCACAAACTACATCATAGCCTATAAGACTTCACCACCTAACCTGATAAAGTAGGTCAAAGTATTAATTTTTCTCCTTTAAAAAATGAAAATGACAGTAGTGGTCATTTTGTCAGTTTCTGTTTTTGTGAGCAAATTTTTGTGAGCTTTGCTGCATATTCAAGTTCTTCCAGCAAGTCATTGTATTATTTCAGAATACATAGGAACTGTAAATGTATTTAGACGAAGGAAAACAAAGCTTTGAGTACTTTGAGCACTTACTTTTTTTAATAACAAATACTCCAGTACTAACACTCAAGTAATACTTTGACTCAGCAACTTTGACCAGGACGATCTTTACTTTGACTTTAGTAAAAGCGTTGTGTACTTTGTTCACCACTGATTCAATATAAAGTAAACATAAATTAAGACTTATAGTTATATTTACTTATACTTCTTAGGCTTTTTTAAAGTTTTCTAGACTTTTTTAAAATGTCAGATTTTTTGTAGTGTGGTGGTGGTAGGCTTGTGCACACTCGCCTCAGTTTTCTCCTCCTGCTCGATTTTAAACGTGATGAGTCCTCCGGCTGCCAAGTGTGCGAGCATTCATCGAACTTCGTACTCTTCAAGTTAAGCCCACTTGGCTCGTGTCACTCTCACATTAGTGACTCGAACAACAGCCGCTCTCCAGCGCACAATAGCCCGACACTTGAATGTAACACATGCTTGGAATAGTTGAGTGTTCCAGCTCAGCGGTGCTCCTGTGTAAACACACGGAGGCTTCACGGTGACTCGGCGTCCTGAGTGGCGTGTGTGTTAGTGTGTGTGGCGTCGGGTGTGGTTTGTGCAGGTGAGGCAGTTTGGTTATTATAAGAAAACATGCGTGATTAACCCCTTGAAACCAGAGCAATTGGTCTGATTTCTTTAAAAAAGAAGGTAAGAAGACAATGATCAACTTAACGAGACATGTCCCAAAAAACTGCAAAAATTTGTTTAAAAAATTACAAGAAAGTTACCTGAAAATTGCAAAAAATACATGGAAAAATAAAAATAACAAATGAAAACATATCAAAATGTGAATTAAAAAAGTTAGAAGAAAATTGCATGAAAATGTTCAAAACAATGTATTAAAAAAACATAGCAAAAAATAGTTTAAAAAAGTACAAGAAAGTTACCTGAAAATTGCAAAAATACATGAAAAAATAAAAATAACAAATAAAACATAGTAAAATATTAATTAAAGAAGATAGTAGAAAGTTGCATGGAAATTTGCAAAAGTAGTATATACAGAAAAAAGGAAAAAACCTAAACAAAAAGAAAAGAAAAGATAAATAGTTATTATATTTTTTCCATAATATAATTTCAATTATGAACCCCAAAGAAGTGATTGAAAAATACAATAATTCTGTAACATAACTTTAAATGTGTAAATTTGAGAATTAAAAATCATTTTTTCCCTTGTTTATTATTTTTTCCAAAGACATTTTTCCCAGCTTTTTAAAAAATATTTTACTAAATCTATTAATTTCTTGCAATTTCTGAAACATTTATTGCGAAGATGCCCACTGATTTTATTCTCATGTTTTTTTTAAGAAAAGGCATGTGACTGCAGCACAAGAAACCTGATGTCTGTCTGGGTTTCACAGGGTTAAACCTGTAAAGAAAATCATTGGTTGCTGATATGTTTAAGTCTGTTTTGTTGTTCAGTTGTGCATGTCGAATATTATTGATGATAAGTAAACTCTGCTTGTGATTTGGTGCCAGCCAAGTAGTGGAATATAATACGGTCTTGTGGTTTTAGTACTGTGTTTGCTTTTTGTGTTCTTGCACTACATGTACTACCTCTACTCCAGCACATAGTGTACTTCACACTCAATTACATTTTGTAATTAATCACTTTAAAGAACAAAACATATCTCATTAAATATGATGCATTGCTATGGTTTAACTATATGATGCACCAGTAATAATAATCAGTGGTGTACTATTTGCTGATACTTTTCATTTTGGCTGATTTCCGATGCCGATGCATATACTGTATATTTTCCATTTATTTGCACAGAACATCAAGTTTCACATGTAGTGAAATTTACATATTACGCCTACTGTAATAGTGATAGCCCTTTGGTGGCAGATGGAGACAAAAAATGCAAAACTGAAAAGCTGATCTTACTTAAAGTAATCTTGGAAACCTACTGCCCTAATAAAGGAAAGTAAATGTTACTTTAAAACTACTTTACTTTTCAAGTGTCAAGTTTATTCAAGATTTAGCTGCATTTATTTAATTTTGTAAAGTTATTGCAACTTAAAAATGACAAAAGAAATGACAACTTGATGAGACGTGGCCCAAAAATGAGTAAGAAATTAGTAAAAATAATAATATATAAAAATATATAAATAAAATTAAAAATAAAATAAAATTAAAACAAAAATAAAATGAACTGCAAAAGAGCTGAAAATTGATTAAATATGTCATCATTTTTTTATTTTAAAAATATTATCATTATCATTGGTAAAGTAGTTGTTTTGGACATTTTTCCCTGTTTTTTTTTTTTTTACCCCCCCTTAAAAAACAAAAAACTAATTCTCAGAGCAATTTATTGTCACCTAATACCAATGTCTTACAATTTGTGGGAATTTTTTTTGCAAACTTGCTTATTCCCTACTATTTTTTTAATGAAACCAAACCAAACCAATTTGCTCAGGTTTTAAAGGGTTAAATAGCTTGTTAAGTTTGCTTAACGCAGCTAAAGAAAACTGACGTCAAGGGTTAATGATAAAAATAGTCGTTAGTTGCAGCCATACATTGCACCCGCATGCACAAAATTTTCTGCTTCATTAAGAGGTTATATCTAAAGTTTTTTTTTAAATCGATAACCTTTACTCCTCTGCTGCTTTAACAGTTTTCTTTTTCAACCAGAGATTGAGCAGATAATTCCTGGCTCATTTTTGGGCGGTTTATTAAAGATTATTTAGGAATTACTCAAAATCACTACATAAAGTTGATGCCAGTAAAGGGCAAGTGGGGTCATTAAAAAAAAGTTTTTATCAGAAAAACCCTTCTGCAATAAACTCTAATGTGGCTGAGAGGGTCCTGGAGGGGATTTTTCTTTTTAATTCAGTTCTGGAGGCGATGATGCACGCCGCTGGCTTCGACCACTCAGCTGGTCGGGTGCAGACGTGTGTTACGTTACATCCTCGTCTCCTGCCTGTCTGGCCCGCCAACCTGTTTTCATTCCACCGCCGCAGCACAAGGCTTTATCGCCATGGAGATAAACCCAGGTTATAAACACCCGGCGGGTCACGTCCAGGTGAGGGGTTCACGGCAAGGTGTGGCCGGCCAACGCCCGCCTTCCCGCCCTCCCTCACACTCCCTCACACTCCCTCCCTCCCTCGTAGATGGAGGGACTTGTCCTAAAAAGACACAAGCGGAGGGGAAAATCAGAACAAAAAAGCTGATTCATAAACAAGCCACACAGGGCGCCCGCACAGGTAATCTCAGCCCAAGCGTGAAGCCTTCATCCCCGTGGCGCCAGGAGGTAGCTCGCCCCGCCAGGACGCACACGCACGCACACACACACACACACACACACACACACACACACACACACACACACAGGAGAAAAACCTTTAAATAATGCACAGCTTGATATTTACCACAATAAACATAAAACTTTTAAGACTGATACATTTAACCCTTTGAAACTTGGTGCATAATGACTTTTCTTGTGCTGTTTTCAGATGCCTATCACAAGCATTTTATCTTAGGAAACACGAGCAAATTGGTTTGATGTCTTTCAAAAACATTTGGGAAAAGGCAGTTGGCAATTTGGTAAGAAACGTCCCGCAAAATGCAAAATGCAAAAAAACCAAACAAACGACAGAGGTTTAGAAATGTGTAGAAAATAAGAAAAAAACTAAGAAAAGTGTCCCAAAAACTATAGTACCAAAAATTAAAAATAAAAAAAAATACTTTATTTTATTTTTTGGCTTTTTTTCCCTGGTCATTTCAGTGTTTGTTTTAGTTTTATGTTTAAGTATTTTTCTTTTTCATTTTTGTAAATTGTTACTTAATTCTTCATAATTTTTTGGTCATTTGTTTTTAAGTTGCTCATTGCCATTGTCTTTGTTTTTCAATTCAGTCAAGCTAATTTAGTGAGAAAATTGGTACAATTTCTTTGAAAAACATGAGCGAAAGCAGTGATGAGCAACTTGGTAAAAAATGTTTCACAGATTGTAAGAAATAAGCAAAATCATTTTCAAAAAAACTATAGAAAATGTCATGTCAAATCATGTTATTTGTATTTTTTAAAATTTTATTTATGTATTCTTTTCTCCCTCAGATTTCTTTCAAACTTTGGGTCATTGCACTTTGTTTTCTTCCATGTTGTTGTCATAATCACAGATTTAGAGTTTTGTAAAATTTTTAATTTTTTAAAACATTTCCCAGGTCATTTTCATGTGTGGTTTTTTTCATATTGTTTTTATCAGATTTTTTCATTAAAAAATAATTTTCATGTTATTTTCTTGTAGGCCAATTTCTTGCCATGTTTTTGCAAGAAATCAAACCAGCGTGCTCAGGTTTCAAAGGGTTAAGCAAGCTTTCAAAAATGTAGTTGCACGTAGTCCCTCTGAGCACTGTCCTCCATCTAAGCAGAAGATCTCAGCCCACATCCTCCCAAGGTCTTGTTCACATCAAGGGGATAAGAGACTTGTTTTGTCTGCCAAGTGCAACATCTCACATTCCTCCATGTGACCCGTCCTGCTCATGAGGACACGCACAGACAGACACGTACGGCTCGCCGACAAACACGCAAACAAACCTGCAAAAGATCCAAAACATGCAGAATTTCCTCCTTGTTCTTCTGCACAAAACTCCTGCAGCTCCTCCACCGGACACATGGTGGCACTACGTACTTATTGGAGACCTGCAGCTCTGGGCTCTGCCTTAAACATGGAGTCCCACCAAGCAGAACAGGAGTAAACACACACACACACACACACACACACACACACACACCTTGCAGATACTCCAGATTACATTGATAATACCAAAAATATTGGCCCATAGAAATAATACAACACAGCGATAACAGAATGCTATCTGGTTTGATCATGATACCACAACTAAACGCACGCCGAATATCAACTCCCGCAAACAAGAAATAAGAAACCGGGGCCCCCTCACATCTCCGAAAATGACAAAATAAAACATCTGACGCGAGCGAAACCCAGTAAAAAAAAAAAAAAGCCGCCGTCTTGATGCGCCTGACGAGAATTACACTGAAGTGTAAAAGTGGTGTTGCAGCTCCTCTGTGTGAAGCCATGCAAATAGAGCAGTTTTAAGAGGCTTTCAGGGGGCTGCGTGTGAGCAAATATGATTTCATTAAACAGGATATGAGCTCTTTTCTGATGGCTGTTAATCTAGATTAAGGTTTGTCTGGATATTCACAAATAGATGTTGGAAGAATCAAATTAAACACACCCCAAATCTATTCAAACAGGGTCAAAATATAGAGGAATTTCTGCTCTTTATTCAAACATTATTATCTCTTTAATTAAATCATTCCCAAATTATTTCTCTGTTAAAATTGTAATCTATATAAAGGAATAATATTAATATATTTGTTTTAAATGGGGAGATTTGTGTGCATGGGGATGCACATCAATCTGTTTTTTTTTTTTGAAAGGCACTGGTAGATTTACATTTGTTTAATTATGGGAGCTCGCGATCGTCTCTATCTGAACTGCGAGTGTGGAAAAAAGAATTGTAGGGCCTCAATTAAATCTGATGTTAATTAAATCTGATCTTGTTTTGTGTATTAATCAAGCGGCAATTTTAATCTAGTGAATACACAGACTGTAATAAGAAATGTGGATATAGACGGAGAGCAAGAATTATTTTAATTTCATGCTTGTGATGAATGTTTTTTTGTCATATTTTATTTAGCTGACTTGCATTAGTTCCTAATCTCCCCCTCGTCCTCCCCTCCGCCTTTTTTCTCAGTGTCTCTTTATGCAATCTGAGCATCAGATTCATCCAGTGCTAAATGTCTGCACACATATAAAGAGAATGTGAAACAGCTTGCATGAATAGGCCTACATTCAATGAGGTGTCTTAATAACTTCTGGTGAGTTATTATGTGGAGAACTCTTCTATGGCGAGGCTTTTTTTTAACCCTTTGAAACCTGAGAAAATTGGCCCGATTTCTTTTAAAAACACGGCAAGAAGTCAGTGAGCCACAAAAGAAGACATGATCCAAAAAAACCAAACAAGAAATTGGTATAAAGTGCAAGAAAATTACCTGAAAAATTGGTTATAAAAGGGAAAATAGAATAAAAAAGGGCTAAAGAAAGGTGTTTAAAAATAAAATAATATTTGATATAATTTTAAGTCTTTAATTATGATAATCCTATTTTTTTTTTACATTTTTTTTTTCCTTAGAAATTTTCCCCCAGCTTTTTAAAAATAATTTACTAAATTCACTTTTTTCTTGCAATTTGTGGAACATTTCTTCCAACATTGGTAACTGCCTTTTTTCCCATGTTTTTTTTAAAAATTAAATTAAAAAAAAAAATCACACCACTTTGCTTAGGGTAAAAAGTACAAGAATATTACTTTAAAAAAAACGTGAAAAAAATAAAGAAATGAAAAATAATAGTTTCAAAAACAAGGAAATTACTTGGAAAAAGTGATTAAAAATTATTATAATTTTATATCAATATTTTAGATATGTAATCATGATCATTACAAATATACTTTAGTAAGGAAATTACCTGAAAATTTAGAGACTAAAGAGACTAAAAGGGAAGTAAAAAAAGAAGAGAACTACCTGGAAGAAGTGCTTAAAAATGATAATAATTCTGTTACATGAATATAAATGTGTAATTTTGATTATTAGAAATAGTTTTTCTCTTGCTTTTTAAAAAAGACATTTCTAAATCTACTCATTTCTTGCAATTTGTGAGACGTGTGACCAAGTTGCTCATTGCACCAGCATGCTCGGGGTTTACAGGGTTAACTGCATGTAAAAGACGTCTGAAAGCAGCATATTAAAAGCAATGTCGCTTCAAAGGGTTAAAATTGAAGTATGAAGGCTAATATTTGACTTATTTTCCCCCCAAAAAGATCACACAGAGTGGTGTCTTGTTCACATGTAAGTGCTTCTACTTTTTTTTATCCTTAATCTGCATTTCTGTTTGTGCATCTACCTCAGAGCGCGCACACGCACGTGTGTCAGAGTGTTAATTATGTTTACATCAGCATTAAACTGCGGCCTTATCAGATGTGCGATTCCTTCTCAGAGGCAGGTTCTTGGTAGAGTGACACCCGAGATAAGTGGGAAAATTTACTCTGTGGTCAGCAACTCTTTCCGCAGATACACACACACACACACACACACACACACACACACACACACACACACACACACACACACACACACACACACTTTTATTTCCTCTGGTTATTTTAAGCAAACGTTCCTCCTGAATGCAGAGATAGGGACGGGAAACACAACCTCTATCCAAACCACATTAGGCTAATTAACAAACTCATTTAAAGCCGGAGAAATATTGATTGCCATACATTTGTAGAGGATGGCGGCGGCGTGCGGATGGAGGGGGAGGAGGAAGTCAGGGGAAATAAATAAATAAGAGTCTGGCAGGTGTATGTAAATTGTTTGTTGGCAATGGAGAAATTTAAATTACAGTTCAATCAGAGAGGAGGAGAGAGGGGGGAAGAGAGCGGTGAGCACCCTGTGATTTCCCGTCTCCACGCTTAGTTGATATTTCACTGGGTGAGGATTGAGCGCTACGGGTGCATTTCACACCCTGAATGAGAAAGGCAATCTCGCTCAGCCGACTAGAACAATAATTAGAATGGAGATTAAATAAAAATAATTAGAAAAAGTTCATCTAGTTTTGATGTATTAATTATTCCGCCCCTGCTTTATTCCAAGTCTAATTATCTGCTTCAGTGAAAATGCCAAGATTTTCTGTGAGTCATAAAAAATTACATTCATGTAATTATGTCAGCAATTTGGGGGGAAGTCAGCTAAGCAGAGCGTCGGCTCTCTACTCCCCCCCAGTTTAAAGTAAGTAACTTCTAACTACTTATAACTTATAAGTTAATACAGTCCCTTTCAAGCCAGGGGTATAAATAATAGAATGCAATGGGAGATTATTTACTCTTTAAATGAGGAGCTGCTCTCTGTGCTCTCCCAGCTCCCCGACACTTCCCGCCTTCACACTCACACGCTCCGCACATCACAATGAAAACAAGACGAGTTTTTATCCATTCTTGGTCAGTAGATAATAATTTGCATATAAATGGAAATATTTATTGTGACAAAAAAAATAAGGAAAGGGAGATGTAGGAAGTAATATGCTCATTTTTCAAAAACTCATGGGGCCCAACTGTGATATCTGTATTTTAGGAGTCAAGCAGTTTAAAAAATAAGACGAACTGAATATAAAAAAAAAAAAAAAAGAATAAATAAATAAATAGCGGGGAGAAGAAAGGGAGAGGGGAGCCAAGGGAACCTTTTAAGATGTTTACTACACAAATGGAGTCTCCAGAGAAGACAGCGTCCTGATGAAATATGAGAGATAGCTGTCGACATTCTGTACTTTTCTCCTGGCTGTGTCGATGGAGGCAGGCAGGCTGGAGGACTAAGCTGTAATGACTTCCCTTCCTCTACCTGACTCACCGGGGGAAACCAATAAAGTTACAAAAATAAACTTTACAGATGTGAAAAATGTATTACCGAGATAGGAAATAGGTGACTGCACTTGAAAAGAAAATATTGAAGGTGCGTCCAATAAAAAAAAAAGGTTTGGAAAAAAAGTTAAAAATCCACATGCAAATGCAAACACACTTTACATTTATTTTATTCAAACTGTAAAGTGATACATAAAAGTGTGAATATCTTTAACATTTTTTCTGATAAGTCACACAAGGTGGCATGGAAATGCAAACCTCGGCTTACACAGTAATCAGTCACTTTGAAATGCAGAAAATACCAAATTTCATGTTCGGGAGGCTGCATGAAAAAAATGTGGTGCAAACATGTTAAAAACGGGCTCTCATTGAAGTCAGGTTTGTTAGTTTTGTGTGTGCTCTTTTGAAAGTTAAATTACCATTCATAAGCACCTTTTAAATGGGTGAACTACAAAGCATTACAATAAGAAAGTGCAGACTTTCTCTTCTCTCTTCAACCATACTGTTTGGATTCATTAAATTATAAGCAGCGTGGTGCAATGGCTGTGTGCACTGCTGGTGGGGCTCCTGTGCGGAACGAATATGCATTGAAATAAAAATGTATGTACACAGCGTTCACAGATGTGATTGTGGAGGTGTGGGATGCATGTTAGCCTAAACTGATTGAAATCGATAGGAAACAGGAAGAGGTGCAGAGCATTACAGAGCCGGTCGTTCTGGTACAGCAGAGATGTTAGCGTGCTTGCTCCCCATGTAATGGCTTCACATGAGCATACATACATATGAAGCCCCACAGCAGCGAGCTCCCGAAAAGATAAGCACCGAAGCTCTTTGACTTTCTATTTCCTTCTCAGAAACCCAGCAGAGACTCCAGCTGTCAGGCTTCCTGTTCTCGTTGGCGCAATATTGTTTCCATTTTCTTGATTCGAGCCGTTTGTCCCAACTTTCGGAGGGTGATTTCAGTGGGTTATTTAGATAAAATTCATCTTAATGGAAAAGTTTAGACAGGAGCCAACGCTTTGTGGTGGTGTTCAGCGGTTTTAAATGTGACCATTTTCAAGGCAAAGAAACCCCTACTTTTTATCAGAATTTTACTGTTGTCTGTGAAAAAGCACTTAGACAATGATGGACATGTGAATGGAAAAGAAAGTGAGAAAGAAAGCCTATATTTTTGCCAGATTTCAGTATTTTTTTTTAATGATTGTGTTCAGGACCAAGAATGTACCAAAAAGAAAAGATTTTTACTCATTGTGTGAGATTTCAATGATTTATTTTTAATATCTTACCATCAGGAACAAAAAATTACAAAAAATTATATATATATTTTTCATACTTTTACTCCTGCCTTGTCTGTGAAGCGCCACATAGACAGTGTTTGAAAAAGGAAAAATTTACAAAAAATAAACTTTTTTTTTCAAAATGAGATTTTTACTCAATTTTCTTCCCTTAAACAGCATGCGAAAGATTTTGACAAAGTAAGCTATTATTTTTTTTGCTACATTTCAGAAATTTTGGTGGTTGCCTATTTACATTACTTTTTTTTTTTTTAATTTTCAAGTTGTTTTTTTTAATCAATCATGGGACATGCACATTAAAGTTTTTTTTTAAAGGAAGCTATTAATTTTTGATTTTTTTTCTCCATGTTTGACCATTTTTAGAACCAAAAATTTACAAATTTCAATATTGTGTTTTTATTTGACGATTTTCCAACACCAAAAATGTATATATTTTTCCCCCTACACTTACTTCTGTTTTTCTGAAAGTTAAACAATCATTGGAAATGCAAATTGAAAAGGTTTTGTAAACAGAAGCTAATATTTTTGCTTGTTTGACACCATTCAGCGCCAAAATTTTAACACGTGTTGTCACAGCGCTCAGAAAGTCGGGGGACATCATGTCTGTGGTTAAGGTTTTAAAAACAAAGCTGATATTTTGTGCTAGACTTCAGTTTGTTTAATGTGGCCAAAAATTACTCATATCTTGTCCAAAAAAAAAAAAAAGCACTTAGGCGATTGTGAGTTGCTCATTTAAACATCTAGTAGTGCAACTCTCACTTCTGTACTTTAGCAGTCGGGGAATATATTTTGGCTCAGAATAAAAATTGATCTTTAAAATGAATGAGCAGAATTAATGAGTCACTTGTCAAAGTCAAATCCGTAAGACTTTGTTTTTGTGTCCGGTGAAGAATCCTGCGTCATATCGCCGTCACTGACAGGCTGGTATCTGATATTTCATAAAAGACTAATGTCACCATGATATGCATATAAACTGATATCTGTCCTTTGGATCTAAGACATGCACAATTCAGCTATTAGCACATTTGCATGAAATATTAGACATGTGAAAAGCGTTTGCACAACAGAGCGGTGCATCTCAGAGCTCTATTTTCTCATCCTGTGTTGCCTTGTACTTTCTCATTTGGTTTCTTTCTTTTGACGCTCTATCTGTGTCTTGCATCTGCTGAGGAGACACCATGTAGGAGTGGTGGTTATCAGGCCTTGATCAATGCAAGCAGGAAACATACTGATTAAAATATGAACAGACCGCAGAAAGAGAAAAAAATGTGGCCACACACACACGGAAGCAGTCAAATAAGCTGCTAAAGTTTTGTGAGATATTTTCTTTTTCTTTGCAAATATAATTCCTCTGATTGAATTTCACGGTATGACCACATGCAAGACAGTTAATATATGAACAAGTCAGAGCGTTAGTCCTCACTTTAGTCAGGAGTGAGTCAATAGGAAGACAGACACCCACCAGAAACGTCCAATTTACAAGCACTCCATTTGAAAAGCTCACATTTCTTGCTTTGAGGAGCAGCACAGAGTGTTCAGGACTCATCTGCACGGTGAAATCGCTGTAAATAGGTTAGATTTTGATTTTTATAAAGTAGTACATAATCTTAACTGCACTTCCAGCACCATTTTTAAAAACGCTGAACGAACCGAGAATCAACTGATAGTCAGTTTTTGGGGAATTTGTGGGTGATGACACACTGTAACTGTGAGTGACAGTGGTTTTTTTATGCATTTTTATGAACCATTTACTTTGTTCTATTATTTATTTTCTTATATGTTCAGTTAATATGTAGTGCTTTTCCCACATGCATTTAGTACAACAACATTTTCCAGCGCCTTTTTTGCCCCTGAATGTGGGTGTTTGTTGGCGTCTCGTGGATGTTTCCAGCAGCTTTTCAGACCTAAATTATAGGTGTTTCTCACTTGTGGCTGCTTTTCCAGATGCCGTTTAACTCCTAACTGTGGGTGGTTTTGAGGCATCTGTAGCTGTTTTTCTAGCAGCTTTTTATTCCCTAAACTTCAGTTTCTTCGGGACTTGTGGCTGTTTTTTGAGTGGATTTTTAGCCCCCAGATGTGGGTGTTTTTTTTGTTTTTTTTAGCAACTTGTAGATGTTTTTCCAGCAAAGATTCTTCCATTAAAACCAGTTGTTTTTTACCCAAACATGACAGTGTTTCCTGCCTGGAAAAGTGGTTGTTTTTTTTGTGAGATACCCCTGCATTTCCAATGGGAATCGCGCCCCCAAAGCTGGGTAAGCCTAAACCTAACCAGACGTTAACAAATGTGTTGCCGAAATATGATGTTACGACTGCTACAAGTTATTAAGCAAATGTAACGAATCTGCTGTTTGCAGAAACGTACGATGCAAACTTTTTTACTGGTGATTGGGCTGAACATTTACATGATAAAGAATTGGACTTTATAGGAAACCTGGTTAATAGGTTTATTGAAAGTTGGCTAAAGGAAGTCTGAACTCTGAAAACACAATTGTGAAAAGGTTTTGTTTTTGCTCAGCTGACTTATTTTTCGCAGCGTCTACCTTTTGCCATTTAAACACACCAGAGTACTAATACAACACAACAAAATCAAGACAAACATGGAGACGATTGTGCAGCGAGTCTTCACTTTGGCAGCCAACAGTCACCTCTGAGGCAGCCTCGTCTTCCTCGTGGGAATGTCAAAATATGTACGGAGGTGTTTGTGCAAACACGTGTGTGTATGTGTATGTTAGCTATTAACCGCATTAAGATGCAGATTAAAGGAGGGAGCAGTACAAGCTCTGGTCAGTGAGCTGTGTTGACTTACCTGCGGCCTCCAGCAGACGCTCTTTGATTTGAAGTCTGCCTCAGATTGTGTCGCAGGGCCAGAAATAACATGTGCTTTAATACGAGATATTATTAAAAGAGACAAGTTGAGAGAGTTTATGTGGAAAATAAGGTTGGAGACACTGAAAGGAAACTGTGTTTATGTATTATTGGATTATTTGGACATGTATTTTGGCAAGTTATGTATGTTTGGGCCTAAAATTGTTGATATATAGGATTTGTTTGGTCATGAAAACTTGGAAAAGTCATGGAATTTTCAAATAGAAATTTCCAGCCCTGGAACAGTTTTGGAGAAGTCATGGAAAAATGTTTCACAAACCTGTATAATAACACAAGATGTGTATATTGACTGTCGTAAATTTGAAAATCCGATGATGATTTCTGTTTTTACAGTTTGTGGCTGTGATATATAGAGTCATTTTGGTGTTTTTGAAAAAAAAGAAAAGTTTTAAGGAAAAGACAAAGCCAAAATATTTCCTAAAGAAATTGCCAGCTATGTTAAAGACATATAAAAGACTATTTCTTTTCTTAAAAATGTACAAAAATTTGGCAAAAAAGAAGAAAAAAACCCAAACAAAATAAACCACAAGAAAATTTCCTCAAAAAACACAATTCTTAAAAAAAACTACTAAAATAGCCATTTTTTGTTTAAGAACAGAAAATGAAATTGCCAAGAACGTTTCCTTCACAAATTGCCAAATATATATATATATATATCTTAAAAAAAAAAAAAACACCCACCTACTTCATTCATTTCATAAATAAAGCACAGTCCCTAAGTCATATTTAAATATTCAGTTGTGATCCAGGTCTAAATTAATTATTTTTTGAAGTAATATATTTAAAAAACTGTAATATAATAATGAAAAGAACTAATCATGAGTATCTGTTGTTTCAGAGAATGTATGGTCTTTGAAATTTGCCTCAAGGTCCTGGAAAAGTCATGGAAAATTACTGGTAAAAATATGAACCCTGAAAAATGAAGTGAAAATGTCATCAGTGCATAGATATTGAGTGTGAAAATGGATTGATTTTCTGTTAAGAGCCATGTCATCAAAAGTAAGAAGCACTAAATCAGCGAGCGAAGGCTCAGTTGATGTTTGAAGATGCTTTATTATGATGTGAAAAAGACACAAATGAATCTACTTCTTTCCCTCAGCCTCACTTCTCTGCCCTCGCACAGAAACATGGCTATTATTTTCTCAAAAATATCCATTAACAACAATCAGCGACCCCATAAATTCCCAGCTGAGCAGCCAACAAAAACAGCACGCAATCAATCCAATTTCTGTCCCTGAAAAATAACTGCTACAAATTACTGCCACCCATTATTATTAGCGCTGCCATCTCGACTGTTACAAACCAGAATCCAGAGATTGTATCTGAAAGTCAACTTCCTGTTGTTGGACCGGCGGCGTGCTGTTTTCTGTTGTTATTGTTTCTGCGCAACAATCTTTTTTGTATATCCCGATTGGGAGGCACATAAAACTTGAATGTGTCTCGGCCGGAGCGTTTTATGACAGATTTCTGACCGGACAGAGAGTCATAATAGCGAGGAGTGTTTGCTTTAGATTGCTATTTAAGGCCGGTTGTCTTTGGCCAACAGAAGGCGCCAAGTGGGGGGATCGAAAAAAAAAGAAAGAAAAAAGGGGGGCTATCAATTACTGACCCCTATGGTCAACCTCCTGACTCACTGGACTCCCATTTTCTATTCACACACACACACACACACACACACACAGAGCCACAGGTTAAGTCTGGGGTTTTGGAAAGATCCCAGGGTGAACATTAATTTCTTAATGCATTTTGGATCCCAGGGGGGCCGTCCTCAAGAGCAGGACACATGGGACCACTCTGCCAACTCTCATAATGGGATTGAGTGACTGTGGACGTGACGCGTCTTTGTGTGTGTGTTTGTGTGTGTGTGTGTGTGTGTGTGTGTGTGTGTGTGTGTGTGTGTGTGTGTGTGTGTGTGTGTGTGTGTGTGTGTGTGTGTGTGCTCATGACTCCAAATCTTTTGCATTTGAAATATTCAAATGACAATGAAATGAAAAAAACATCAAGAGAAAGAGAATTATGAAAGACTTGTTATAAAGAGTCTAACAAGTCTTTCATAATTCTCTTTCTCTTGATGTTTTTCATTTTTTTTCCTTTTTTAGCTTTTTGGTAGTATTATGTAGATGTGTGTGATGTGGTCTATTTTGGGAAGACTGTTTTGCTTTGGGGGCCACTTTTGCACAATGACTGGAGGCCCCGGGGCCAGTTGCAGTGGGTCCATACATGTTTCAGGGATTTTAGGACCTTTTTAGGATTTTAGGATGTTTCTAGGATATTAGGACTTTTCTGGGATTTTAGGAGATTTCTTGTATAACAGGATGTTTGTATAATTATAGGACGTTTTGGGGATTTTAGGACGTTTTGGGGATTTTAGGACGTTTCTGGGATTTAAAGAACTTTCTCTAAGTGTAGGATGTTTATCAGATTTTAGGATGCTAAAAGGATTTTAGGACATTTCTCAGATTATATGATGTTTTCAGATTTTTGGTCATTTCTGGGATTTTAGCAGATTTCTAGGATTTTGAGACAATTGTAGAGTTTTGGACATTTATCGGTTATTGGGACATTTTTAGGATTTTAGGACACTTCTGGATTTAAGATATTTGTGGGACTTTTTGGACATTTCTTGGATTTTAGGACATTTCTATAATTTTAGGATGTTGTTAGGTGTTAGGACATTTCTAATATTTTAGGACATTAGGGTCTTAGCTGTGTCCTCTGTCGGGGGTGTGGGGGATCCTCCACCGTCACTTTTTTTGATCAACAAGCTCTATTTTGATGCTGTTTTATGACTCTGACACTGGAATTGCTTTCGTACTTTTAGTATCCGTAAGGTGCCAGTCACTTCATTTTTATTATCAGTTAGAAAATAGGGCCTCCCAGCACCCTATCAGGGACCAGATGTGGCCCGCGGGCCTTAGGTTGAGTATCACTGGTCTATACCGTGCAAAGGAAAATAAAGCCGTCATTAATTAGCAGGGCTGAGTTCCTCCTCTCTGAGGTTTGTTATTGCTATGTCTGAAGCGAGAAGGAGGCAGACGGCTAATTGATCGACAGCCTCTCTGGGACTCGGTAATGATAATCAATATTGACACATGTTTTCTGCTCTCGCCATAACTCATAAACATCCCTTACGCAGGCAGCCGCACGACTGGCTGGGTATGTGTATGCCTGCGGCACACAAACAAAAACAACCAGCATGTTCAAATTTAGAGCGGAGATGGAAAATGTCTGCTCAGACGAGCTTTTGACCTCTGCGGGTTTCAGGCGGATGATTCTGGATACTGATCATTTTGGATTAAAACCACAGATAGAAGTCTTTTTTTTTTTTAAACCATTGTGAAATCAAAACGAATGCATAAAAGATTCCCGTGAATTCACTGAAGTCTGATTATCAGGATGCTGATCGTGTGGAAGATTTTGTCTCTAAATTTACGGTGAAATCACCAAACATACAGTGTGACTATAACTCGACTACAACCTTTTCAAATAACATCTGGTACTGTCAAGTACAGGTCTTCATGGGTCCAAAGTATCGGACCAGAACCAGGCCTTAGAATCCTAGAAATGTCCTAAAATCTTAGCAACATGCTACAATCCGAGAAATGTCCTAAAATACAGAAATTGTCCTAAAACCCTAGAAACACGTACAGGCAAGTTGAGTATTCTTGCTCGAGTGACAATAAGAAATCTCACTCAAAAGTGCGATTTTGGGGGGTAAAGATGCCTATGTTTGTTATTGCCTAGAACCGGCCTCGACAGAACCCCAGTGGCACCAGAAAGTGTGATCCAATTGGACCAAATACTTTTTTTGAAAATAAGAGACTCGACGTGGGGCATGTCTGAGAGGAGGGAGAAGTCTCGAGTCCATTTTATGGACTTGATAAACCTGTTCAATGAAATTGTCGTTAAAACTGCCATTCTCCCGTTTACTGTGTTGAATACAACAAAAAACTGGCAGCTTTTGTCCCAAACTTTTGGTCTCAGCTTCTCCAAAGCCCTGTATGTGTGCGAGTGACGTCAGCACAATATGGCAGCCTTTTTTGGGAGGTCAGGGTCTTGGTGGCACGAGAGGCCAACAATGAAAAAGAACATTTGGGTCACTGGGCAATTACCAACACTCTCCATCACAATAAATGGACCCGCACATACTTCCCCCTCAATTAATGCATTAGAGGGGTCGGAGGTTATGTAAGCACCGTCCTCTCTGCCAGAGCCGGGTGGAGTGTCGTAATCCAGGAAGTGTGGAGCTCACAGCTGATTGGCTGTGTGTGAATGTTTAGCTTATATGTCAAAAGAGAGCAAAAGTTGGGGGGGGGGGGCGGTCAAGGAAAGTGCTGTGCTGGGTGAGTTTTGGCGACTGTCTTATTGATAACTTTACATCAGTGATACTCAATATATAGCCTGCACGCAAATCTGGCCCCTGATAGGGTGTCAGGTGGCCCCCAACAATTTTCTAATTCGCTATAAAATAAAGTGATTGACCCTGGGAATTGTTTCATCTAAGACCCTAATGTCCTAAAATCCTATAGGCGTGCTAAAATCCTAAAAAAATTGCGAAAGTCCTATAATCGTCCTAACATCCTTATTTACTATAAATGTCCTAAAGTAATAATGTTCTAAAATCTGAGCCACATCCTAAAGTCCTAGACACGTCCAACAATTAGAGAAATGTCCTAAAATCCCAATAACATACTAAAGTCTGTGAAACGTCCTACAATTGTGCCGAAATCCTAGAGATGTTTTAAAATCATGGGAATCGTCCAAAAATCCTAGAAATGTAAAAAAATCCCAGAAATGTCAGAAATTCATATAAAATCTCTAAAATCCAAGCAACGTCCTAAAATCCTACAGATGACCTAAAAACCTAGAGATGTGCTAAAACTGGGACAGCTGTGACTGCCCCTGGCCTCCTGACATTTTTAAAAAGTGGGTATCCCTGCTACACGCTGCGGCTCGGCCAGAAATATACGTCATTCATCACATTTCTCTCCAAATACAGATGAAGGCAAAACTTTCGACAGGATGAAGTAGCTCTGACACCAGCTGACACAACCTCCCTCTGAGACAAACTTTAAAAGCTTTCTCTGTATTTGTACAGTATAATATAGTATAAAAACTTCTTTTTTCTTCGTAAATCACTCAAACTTTGACCATTTCTACAAGCGGAACAATCGAAACACGTATTACATGTCTGACCTGTGCGTCCAGTCAAAATCCCCCACGCTTAACTGAAAATTGTAAGTAACTGAAGTTGTGTTTGGATAGAGGCCCACAACAGGAGGAACACACCACAGACTCACACACCGTCCCACACACACAGGAGCCCTCGTTGTTTATTTATTCAAATCGTGGCATGAATGGCGTTTTGTGCCGTCTTTCATCTGTCAGGTAAAGGTGTAGCACTCTTCCTCTCTCCCTTTCTCCCCTCTGTGTTTCTATTAGGAGAGTTGAAAGCGAGAGAACCGTCAGTCGTTGCGCCTCGGGCCAAATTCCACATTCATGGCGAACACACACACGCACACACACACACACACACACACACACACACACACACACACACACAAAAGCTCACACACACACACACACACACACACACACACACACACACACACACACACACAAGCTCACACACCTCACTCGTTAAAGCTTTCTAGGAAATGTGGGTTGACCTCGTCTTTCCTCAGTACACGTCCCTGCACAGAGACAAAGAGAAGTCGAGCCTGTGATACTGTGCGGTAAAACGGGTAAAACGTTCACGATGTATGTGGTCATCTGTGTTTCTGCCAGCTTCATTATGAGACGATTTCACAAAAAAATCATGTGATATTTTACATATTTTGCTTGTCCTGCTGCATCACAGTATCCTAATTCAGTTAATTTGCTGCTACTGGCCTTTAAAAAAATAATTGATTTGTCAGATACTGACTGTTGAGGCTATGTTAGTGGATAATTTTAGGGGTTTTTCTTCTTTTAATCTATATCTGAATCGTAAAATCAAGAAATATTTTAGTTTTGTAGTATTCCCCTCCTAAAGGCGAGGCTTTGTCCGAAATGACTAACATCTGCATTTATCACTTATTTTTTTTCAGTTGAACTTGCGCATTTATTAACTATTTGAAATCTCAGCAAATTTACTTCATTTCTTTCAAAAACATGAGAGGAAAGCAACGAGCAACTGTAGCAAGAAATTAGTAAAACATACAAAAATAGTATTTTTAAAATAATACATAAAATAAAAATAAACAACAAAAACATACAACCTGAGAAATGTGCTTAAAATTAATTTTAAAAAAAAGTAAAATAATTTCAAATACCTAGTTATGATAATTAAATTTTTTTCCTCAGACATTTTTCCCTGGCTTTTAAATTTTTTTTTCTAAATTTACTAATTTCATGAAATTTGTGGAACATTTCTTACCAAGTTGCTTACTGCCTTTTCCTCCATTTTTTAAAATTTTGGGTAGACATTGAACAAATCTGTTAATTGTTCAAAGTTTTAAATACTTGTAAAAGGTGTCTGAATGCAGCACAAGAAAAATGGAGTCACTCCAGGTTTCAAAGGGTAAAAAAAGTACTAACAAACCAAATTTTAAAAAAGAAAGAAAGAAAGCAGACAACAAAACTACAGTACTGTGTGATTTTTGGATTTCAGACTGCTATGAATCACCACCCTCTTGCACCATCCCTGAAAACTGTGGTGTCACATTTATAGCAAAAAGTAGTGTATGTGTCACAGACGGTGCTATTTTTTCGACTGTGGTGCTGTTAAAGGACACCACATTGTTAACAGAGTGTTATGCAGCAGAGTGGTGGAGCTATTTTGGAAACAGCCGCGGTCTGTCTCGTTTCTTTGGCTGAAAAAAATACCAGAAAGGAAGCACTGAGGGTAATTTGTCTGTCCTCTTAGAGAAGCTGACCATCTCTCGTCATGGCTGCTATGAAGATATACTTGTACAGTTAAACACCTTCCTGTTGAAGAGAGACTTTTTAAATGGCCAAACTCTCACCGCACAACAGAAATACTGTATATGTTTCATGTTTTTGACTTTTTGACATGATCTGTCCGTGTAGTTCTTCTCCCTGCCACCTGTGGCCACCAGTGTGTAACGCAGGGATGCGTAACTACTTTGCTTGTGTTTAAGAAGGTTTCTAGGTTTTTAGGATGTTTCTTGGATTTTATGACGTTTTTAGGAGTTTTTAGGATTTTAAGGCATTCTAGGCTTTTATTAATTTTCTAGGATTTAAGGATGTTTCTAGGATTTCAGGACATTTCTGGGATATAAGGATGTTTTGAGGACTGAAGGGTGTTTTTAAGACTTAAAGACATTTCTAGTATTTAAAGACATTTATAGGATTATAAGACATTCTTGGATTTTAGGATATTCCTAGGTTTTATGACTTTTCTAGGATTTTAGCACATTTTTAGGATTTTAGGAAATTTCAAGGACTTCTGGATCTTCTGATTTTTGGACATTTCCCAGATTTTAAGACTTCCTAGGACTTAAGGACATTTCTTGGATTTTAGTGCGTTAGGATCTTAACTAGGCCCTCTATTGGGGGGTGTGGGGGATCCTCCACTGGCACTTTTTTTTAATCAACAGGCTCTATTTTGTTGCTATTTTATGCCCCCTGGCACCTTATTTGACACAAACAATTCCCAGTGTGAATCACTTCATTTTTGTCGTGAATTAGAAAATGGTTTAAGGGCCACCTGGCAACATATAGAGAGCCAGATTTGGTCCGCAGTCTGTTAGTTTAGTATCACCGGTGTAAAGTTTCCTTAGACAGCTTTAAATTGGTAGCTGCATGAGTCCTTAATTTCTCCTTTGACAGTTGTACTTCATTCCTGTGTGCTCTCCAGAGTTATACTTGCAGCAACAATGACTCGCTAACCAAGTAACATGATGCAAGGAATTCAAGTTCAGATATTCAAACGGGCCGCTCACGTTCAGCGGACCTTAAAAAATACTATCAGCTGTAGTTCTATCAGTCAAATCTTCTTATGCATACAGAATATATTTGATCAGAAAGTAAAGTTTACGCAGTCCGTGAAGCGTGCCTCAAGCTGATACTGACACTGAAGTTGTAAAAATGGGAGCAGGGTTGCACTCCATCACCACCAGTCAATCATTCACCAATAATACCAGTTAAAACCCTCCCGAAAGCACTCTTTACATTTCCGTGTATGAGTGTGTGTGCATGCATGTGTGTTTACAAGGGCTAGTTGAGGCCATGTTATATTAAGTTTTAAGGGAGTGTGTGAGGAGGGGGGGTTGCGCACACAGGGACAGAGTCTCTTTCTCAGTGGCGAGACTTTGAAGTCGGGGCAGTTCTCTCTTTGAGGTGGTCTATCCCCCGTTCTCAACAGCGTTAATCATGCGTGAAGAGAACATGCTCGCTCTGTGGTCGGCCGGGCATCGCCACTGATGGCTTCCCCCGGTCGCCGTGTGGTATGGAGGGCCTGATTAACATGGCCAAAGGCTAACGCACTAAAAAGAAAGCGCAACAAATAAATATACGGGGTCAACTCGTTCAGCCGTTGCTACAAAGGTAGAAGGGTTCAAGGCAATTTAAATTTACAACCAGGGAGATTTATTTTTCTTTAGAGGAACTCTGCAGCAGATCACTCCTCGGGATAGTATAATCATGCAAAATAGTACAAGATATGGCCAAGAGTGTGTGGAAACATCACTGTACTCTTGTGTGCCTTTGGTGGGGGACTGGTTTTCATGGTTTGGACTCAACCCCAAAGTTTCAATTACAGGAAGTCTTATTTTTTCAATGGCACACTGTGCCCCTATATTACACTTGTTATGTATTCCTCATTTACACTTTTTTCAAATATCAAAAATTGTATGTCTTGGATTTAAATGGAATTATGTTTACTGGCTGGTTACTTTTTCTGATCTTTGTTGTCATTTATTTTTTGTTGTATTTTTCTGTAAAATGTTAATTTATGGCTTTTCGTTTGTTTTGTTTTCTGTTTATTTTTCTTCATTTTTGTTATTGTTTGCAATTTTCAAGTTGCAAAACGGTTTTGTAATAAACGTATGATTTATAATTATTTATTAAATTTTCCAGAATTCTATAACATTTAAAAGCTCCATCTCCATCCAACAGTCTTCAGGTAAATTTAAGCACATTGTGCTGATAATAGGCCATCCTCTGCTGACTGCAGGACTCTGACTTAAACTTCTATGAATCATCTGTGAAACAGTGCTGTAGCTGGCTGTCAGACATGTCCATGCCGGCGCGTGATGTCGCACATTTCTGTGCTACAGCGGGCTGTCGCACATTTTCGCGCTGGAGCGAGCTGTGGGACATGTACACGCACCGGTGTGGGCTGTAGGACATTTCTGTGAGCCGGTGCGGTCTGTCGGTCATGTCTGCGCTGGAGCGGGCTGTCGGATATATAATATCATAATGAAAATATCATGTTATTATCATAATTTACATCTGCCCCTGGTAATAATAATGAGATTTCAGCACGAGCGGCTGGATGAGACACGGAGCGATGCGTCTTGGTGTTTCTAAATAATTCATCTTAAGTCTGATTAAAGCTGAAACTAACACAAAGTCGTCTGCAGAAGTCTAAAGAAGTCACTTTCACCTCTGCAGATGTGTCTGTTTCAGACACTTTGGTGCTGTGAGGAGAAGCTGCGCTCTATTTGTCTGTCTCACTGCGCTGCTGTCGGACCATCAGCTGTTTGATCCGCCCTGATGAAATGCTGTGGCTGTCAAACACTCAGCGGTTCTGCAGTCAAAGTCCTTCACTGCATTTGGTTCTCCGCGGTGCTATTCTCATTATCTTTGGCTGTTTGTGTTGTCTGTCAAAACATGACTGGAATACGTTCTATCGACTACGTCTCATATTTCAATCGAGGAAAAGTTATTTCATGATTTATATCTTTATCGTTTCATTGCCCAATTTATAGCATTTACATAGGTTTTAGTCTTTTCTTGTAGTAACTTTATTTTCTGTTCTTTTTGTGTTTTATAGTGTTTTAAAACAAAACAAAACACAAAGTGTGTCAGTGTAAATGAAAATTTTTAGACAATAGTGTACTGCAAACTTTGTGGCAACAACATGGGGAAGGCCAAGCGTTGTTTTAGCACACGTAAAGTTATGGTTTTTAAAGGTGCTAAAGAATTTGACCTGCAAAGTTCCTCGACCTCTATCCAATCTAATATATCTGGAAGCGACTCTGCTGCCGTGGCTCCAAAATCTTTTTGAAAGAATTCCAGAAAGACTAGAGGCGGTTGTGGCCAATTTGTGGGTGTCTACACACTTTGTTCCAGCGTCCACATACTTTTCTGTAAGGTCTTATTAATAATCAAATCGAGAGAAAGACTGTTGGACGGGTCGGGAAAGACGTGTAAGAGATTGCAAGGAAAGGATAGCAGAGGGAAAAAGGGAGCGAGAGGAAATAGGGGTGGAGGGGAGGACTTTTAGCAGGGGGAGGCACAGACAGTTGAGTCATATTTCAGGCCTGATTGGAACTGACAAAGTGTTATTGGAGGACTCAGTCCCCACAGCATTGTTTGCTTTAGAAAGTCAGGGCCAGATTTATTATGACTGAAAAACATTAGAGCGATCGGAAGTGGGGACAGCGCAGGGAGCACGGCATGTCTGTCTGCACACAGCGAAAAGGAACTTTAGAGGGCTCGCATGGAGACGTATAAGCCCGATCTGACATTTTATGCTGTTCATAAAAAAGATTTAAAAGTGTGGTGTTGAAAACGCTAATGCAGTCAAAGGAGTGACAGAATATTACCAATATAAACCTGTCAGTGCCCACAGTCTGGACTTCTCCATTAGTTCACTCATGGAGACAAACTGCTGCCATTTGCCACGTTTAGTGTTATGGCCGCTGGGGTTGAGGGGCTGAGGAGACAGATAAGCGTATACATCTCATGAGTATATACTCTTTTTATCTCTGCACAAAGCCCACGCTGCCTCTACGAATCCACACTGTGACAGCATCGAGCAGACGTCAGCAGGACAAAGTGTGGACTGGTGTCTTATAAAATGACCATTCGACATAAAGCCAGGAGGAGTCGGTGACTGGACCACCAACCCTGTCTGCTTCATCATAAACCCTTTGAAAACGGAGAAAATTGGGTTGCTTTCTGTAACCAAAAAAGGCAGAAAACAACCAAAGAAATTACCCCCAAATTAGCAAGAAATTCTTTTTTTAAAAAAAATATAGAAAGTTGTAAAAGAACCAAACATAAAAAAGATAAAGTAAAAAAAAAACTTAGAAAAAATGCATTGAAAATTATAACAATTTCTAATAATTAAATTAAATAAAAAATAATACTAGGTCTGCATGTTATGCTGACAGATAGTGAGAGTTTGAAAAGCTGCTGGTTATTGCTTAATTTAAGGAGCACCAGGCGAGGTGGATAAATCAAACAAACCCTGGACTTTCATGTGGGAGTCCGGTGTTTGCTCACCGTCTAAAAAAAGCGAGAAATGCCTTGGAAAAAAAAATCTTAAAGATTAGAATAATTCTGTAAAATAATTTAAATATATGATTATTATGACAATGAATATAGTTTTCTCCTTTTTTAAAAAGCTCTCTTGTTTGCGGTTCTGCTTTGGTGCTCATGGTTTCAGTAAAATTAACTGAATGGTTGCGTTTTGGAGAATCTTACCACGCTAACCGTGTGTGTACCACGTTCACATTGACAAAAGTTTAAACATATATACAAAATGTATACGTGATCTCAGCAGCTAACTAACGTTATCTCCAGCAGGAAGCTAACGACCCGGTTTTATATATCCAAAAAAACTTCCATAGAAATGAACTGCATGGTAACCACACCGGCCTCTAATTTGTCACAATGTGTCGCCACAGCGGGCGAGTTAAGAGGACTGGGTGTTAATTGGATTTGCTTGACATTTTACAGTAATTAATAACAGCAATAAGTGATATTCAGGTTTTTTTCAGCTTAGAAAACCCCTGCGTTCCTCAGAAAAGCTGCCCGGTTGCGTTGACGATGTCCCGTATAAACAGACCTGTCATGAACTCGAGGCTGTTGCTGGAAAAGTACATGTTGCCCGCTCAACTCTCGCTGTGTAAATAAAGCTCCGAATAAAAAGTGAACACAGGCAGAAAAACAATGGCTGCCGGAGCAGGGCGCTCTCATCCCGGCCGGCGCTCACACATGTTTTGATAGTTAATGGACAGTGTGGAGAGGCTAAGCTCACTGTATTTGAGTAACCTCCGCCTGACCCCCTACCCACCTCCCCCCTCCTCACGCACCGGGACGGGGAGCGACAGCGAAAATCAGGGAGGAGAGAGAGGGAGGCGGCGGGGCCACGGCGGTGCATTCGGGCCCCAAATGAATGAAGTTCTCTGGCTGGTCGTCGTGTTGTGTTTGGCTTGGCAGGGTCTGTCCAAACGGTGCCGTGGCACAGACGGCCAAAATCAGCTGACTGCTACAGAGTGTTCGTTTGATGCCTGAATGTTCTGCTCTGTTAGTTCAGCGGAGTTAATAATTTGAAAAACACAAGCTGAACAAAAAAGCTTAATATTTAAACAGTATTACGCAATATTATGTCTCACATTATACAGCGCTTCAACCCTTTGAAACCGGAGGAAGCTGGCTTGATTTCTTTCAAAAAATATGGAAGGAAGGCAATGAGCAACAAAAGAAGAAATTTCCCAAAAATTATCACGAGATACAAAAGTACAAAAAAAAATAAAATGCTAATAGTAACAATGAAAAATAATGAAAAATAAATAAGTAAAATACTCCAACTGTAAATAAGAGTTAAATAATCGTTACGGCACAAAGTCAAATAGTTAATAAATACGATAAAAATAATAAAATCATATAGGCAGTAGTAAAATTGGAAACAAACTAAAAATAGTCAATAGATCAATTAAAAAGCCAAACTAAAAAGCTAGATCTTGAGTTTGCCATCATCTTGTTGCTGCATTAAGATTCGTGACGTTTAAGATTTTTTGTTAGTTTTCTTTTGAATATAAAGCGGCTCACGCAACAAGTTAAAATAAATAAAAATAAAAGATTGAGGAGAAAAGGTTTTTTTTTTACTTTCACTGCGTATTTAGGTCTTTTATTGTTATTTTCATTGAGCTCCGCTTGAGTCGTGCAACTAACATTCATTGTACATCTGTACGGCGACAATAAAGGTATTGAGATAAAAGAGACAAAGTGTGGAGAGATGTGGAGATTGGAGGAGAGAGCGAGTCCTGGAGGGAAAGACTGAGCGACAGGAAACATGCTGGCAGATGTGAGCGGCCTCGGCTGTGGCACGCTGCAAAGCTCTTTTGCGGGAGAGAAATCCAGCGGGTCCTGAGCAGGTGGTGAGAGTGCCAAGAAGTGAGCCGCCTGACAGATGACAGGGAGGGAAAATGAGGAAGGCGGCGAGGTGAGGTGAGGAGAAAGACGGCAGTCAAATTCTGTCAGGTTACAGACCCACAAATAGACCCAGACAGACGCCGATTTGATAAGATTTAGACGTTTCTCTCCGAGTTCAGATCTTAAATAAATGACCTGGTAGCATAATTGTTCTGTTAATCTCCAGTGATCAGTCATCGAGTCGTTATCGGGCCCCGTAGACTCCCCCTCCTCGCAGGACAGGGTTCAACCAAAGGGCCACCAGTTCATAACATAACAGTCACTCTCAGTCCTCCCAAAGGAATCCGGTCATATCCGTGCGCCCTCCCATCCTCCCCCCGGGTCCCGCTAAGCAACAGCCAGGGTGGGGACTGGTTTTTGGGGAGATAAGTTCACGGTCTGATCCCGCGTGAGGGTTCCCTGGCCGGGTCACAGAGTCGTGCCGGGGTCGGCGTGGATGTGCTGATCTGGGAGCGATTAGCCTAATACGATTAGCCGTGATATGACACGCCAGCAGAGCCAGGTGTTAGCTGGGGAGCCGTGACTGTCGGCTGTAGGGGAGCGCGGCCCAACGCGGTTTTTAAGGACACGAGCGGAGACTGGGGTTTAGGGGTTACAGAGGCTGTGTTTTCAAACTGGAATCAGAGATCTGTCCCGTGGGCCAGGTGCACAGGACCCTCGCCCAGGTAACAAAGACGACAGAAAAGCTTTATTTATTTATTAAAGAGCTGCTGTTTCTCTGAGAGGAACCGGGACTCAGTCCGTCCCAATGACACTCCGCCTGCTTTGTTTGAGGGCCACTTTTACAAAATGACAGGAGCCCAGGGGCCAGTCGCAGCGGCCCTTTGTTTAGGACTGTAGGACATAGGATTTTAGGATGTTTCTGTGCTATGAGGATGCTTTCAGGATTTTTGGACTTTTTTTAGGATTTTTTTTTTCGTATTTAAGGACATTTCTAGAGTTTTAGGACATTTCTCAGATTTTAGGACTTTTGAGTGATTTTAGGTAATTTCTAGGATTTTAAAATGTTTCTCGGATTTTAAAATGTTTCTTGGATTATAGGTTATGTGTTGGATTTTAGGGTGTTTCTCGGATTGTAAGACATTTCTTGGATTTTAGGACAGTTTTAGATTTTAGGACATTTCTAAGATTTTGGGACATTTCTAGGATTTACGATAGGGTAAGTACACCGTGGTGTTAAAATTGATAATTGTAATATTTTGTACATTTGCTTATACACAGTATTGAACAAAATGAAACTGGACAGATAATCCCACCTTTATTTTTGTAGCTATCACTAGAATTAAAGTTTTAGATATTTTGAAAAGGAAGACTTTTCACACATACTAATTTTAAATTACAGTATCAAAACATTTGTTCAACCAAAAAAAAGCCCTTTTGACTGCTTGAAGGCATACTGTAACTTAAAATAATTAAAGTTCTGTAATACTGTGATACCGTGACGGAGATATTTTCCTCGATGGTTTTTGTGTGGTGTGTGTATTTCATTTTTTGCGTAATGTAACCTCAGGTTGGGAAATACTTTGACTTGTATCCAGAAAATTGTACTTTATGTTCTTGGTGCTGCAGAGGAAGTTTTGAAGTGATTATTTAACCAAACTGAGCTGAAATGGAGCAGATGTATCGTCTAGTGCATACAAATACAGGAAAAATGTCCAGGTTGTGTTTGAAACTGCCCCTTTAACAATTCAGACGGCCGTTTGAGTCATAACATAACCCTCATTCTTCATCAGACGAGTTCTGAAGTTTTTAATGGAAACAAGACAAGCACTGAAGTTTTTTCTGTTCAATGAAACAAAGAAAAACATACCAAAAAACTCACCAAACAGCAGAGAGAGATGGAGATGGTGAGAGAGAGGCAGAGACAGAGAGCAGATGAGGACTGATTGTTTGACCTTTGACCTGGGCGTGGGTCCAGGCTGGTCCAGACGGGCAAACAGACGCTGTTGGTTCTGGCCGTGGACACCGGCTGTGATATATGTTTTCCTGGAACCAGAGAGAAGGAAGTCAGGGCTTTTAAAATATAGCGGATATCATTTATTTTTAATATATGAGAGTTTGGAGTGTCTGCACGAACTGCACTCAAAGACTTTTCAACCAAAATGCTTTGCAGTGGACGCTGCGCATATAAGGCTGTAAGTTAAGTCAATAACAGCTGGGGACGGCCACTTCAAATCCTATTTTTCCTTTAACCCTTTGTAACCTGGATCAACATCGCTTTTCTTGTGCTGCGTTCAGACACCTTTAACAAATATTTAAACCTTTGAACCCGGCACAAATTGTTTTGACTTCTTAAAAAAACGTGAAAAAGGCAAAAAATGTCCCGCAAATTGCAAAATATTTGTAGACTTACAAAATTATTTTTTTTAAAAACTAGAGAAAAATGTCCAGCTAATTGTTTATTTATCATTATCATAATTCTACATTTAAAATTATTTTACAGAATTGTGTTGAATTTTTTTCTTAAGGTAATGTCCCTTTTTTTTGGCCTTTTTTATTATTATACTTTACCATTTTTTATGTTGGGTGATGTTGGGTTTGTTCTTTTTTGACTGTTTTTTAGGTAATTTTCTTGTACTTAAAAAAATCATCATCAAGTTCTAGGTGTTTTTTTTTCTTTCTTTTTTTCAAAAAACATTTTTAATAGATTTTGTAGAGCAGTATAGGAATACAAATTAAAAAAAATACCCAGAAATTAGCAAATGCACAACTAAACAACAATAAAAAAACAACAAAAAAACAAAAACAAGAACAAGAACTGCTTCAGCAGAGAAAAATACAAACAAATGAATAAACAAACAAAAAACAAAACGAAACAAACACAAACATTTTTTTTTAAAGAAAGGTAATTTCTTATTAAGTTGCTCATTGCAAATCAGCACTGAATGTGTGTGTGTGTGTGTGTGTGTGTGTGTGTGTGTGTGTGTGTGTGTGTGTGTGTGTGTGTGTGTGTGTGTGTGTGTGTGTGTGTGTGTGTGTGTGTGTGTGTGTGTGTGTGTGTGTGTGTGTGTCTCGGTGCAGCGCGGTACTGACGGCCGTGTCAGTCCGGTGGTGCAGGTGTGGTATCTGTATCCGTCCGTCCTCTCTAGTCATCAGGATGTAAAGAATTGAGCTTTGTGCCACACACACTCATGTTACCTCCACTTTACCCTGCAGACAAACCAGCCAGAGCGAAGGACGTGGGTTTGTTACCTGCACAGGACTGTGGGAATGACCCAGAGGAGTTTTGGGTCAGCAACCGGTCACCTCCCTCTGGAGTTACTTACTTTTAAAATTCAGTCACTTTTTATGTTTCAGTCTAAATATTCTGTAGGTTTTAAGCAAATTTCATTTAATAAAAATCATAATAAAACACATATTAGTTGCTATTTTGCTAACTCTTGTGAGGTTAGCAAAGTTGTGACAAACTTACATAATAAATCGAGCTCCAGTAACTCTAATACATCATAGGATTTCATTGCTGCTTATACAACACAGATGTTTGGTCTACAGAGGGAGAGCCAGAGGGACGTAACGCAATATCATTTTTTCAGTAATTTCTATTCCCAATCAGAAATTATTGGGGCTGGACCAGAGTCCTGCACAGGTCCAGTTTTTCAAATCGACTCCTGCAAAGCCAGCGACCTGTAATTATGTCCTTGTGACCTGACCTGTGGTTAAACACCATTTTAATGTTACACAAAGCATCCCCTCAGTCAGGCTGTTTATTTCACAAATTGACTTCAACATAATCAGTTTCGTGGCATTCATCTGTCTACATATCCAAAGTAACTGCCTTCTTGCTATCTTTGAGTTGCGTGAGTTTGCATTTCAGCATCTGTGGTTCCCCCCATCTCAAAGTCAGTGAGTTTTTTGAGTGGGATTTTGGTTTGAAGTCTGAAATAAGGTCTGTGGTTAACACAATCTAAAGAGTTTTTCATGTGTTTTGGGTCTACGATGTAAAATATGTAAGTAAGGCCTGTGCCTCAGAATTATGCCAGTCGAATCAGATTTGGCAGTTCCATATGAATATTTGACGATTCGTTTTATTTTCCTTAGAAAGTTTTAAAGTTCGAAAGGGCTCCGCGGGATGTTCAGTGTGACATTCATGTAAAATACTAAACAAGCTAAAGGCGCCAACGACAGATTGTAAATGTGCAACAACAGTTTTTGCCGACACTCAATTAAATGAACTGCAGTTACAAATAAAGTAGCTACTGCCATAAAATAGTTACATAAATTACTGTTATAATGAAGTTTAGTAAAATACTTTTATAAAGTGAAATAGAGTGTAAAGTTAAATTAAGTACTGGTATGATTTAACAAGTCAAAGCAAAACCTGTCAACTGGTTGAGGCTGTCAAAGGAACCTTAAAAGTACATCATTTGATGTAAAACTTGGCATCTTTAAAATTCTGAAGATAATTGACTTTTGTCAGATTTCACTGTGCTTACTGATAACTGAGATCACTGCAAAACAAAAAAAACAAAAACTACCAAAAACTCACCAAGCAGCAGACTACTTATCGGATACATCCCAGCGAGTTCTGCGACGGATCCACAAAGTCCCTCCTGTTGGAACACCTGGCTGTTTCAGGGGGCTCCTCAAGGACCTCAAGGTCCAGGGGCCGAACCTGGAGCTTCCTTAGCCGGAGCCCCGGGGCCACGCCGCCTTTTGTCCCCGAGACGGCAGCACCGCTCGGGTTCCTCACTCCCATTCCCCGCTCCGTAAGAGAATACCTCAACTACATGGGGTCCAAGCAGTGGTCACGACATGGAGCGCATGTGAAAGCATCCATCTGTGTGTGTGTGTGTGTGTGTGTGTGTGTGTGTGTGTGTGTGTGTGTGTGTGTGTGTGTGTGTCTGTGTGTGTGTGTGTGTGTGTGTGTGTGTGTGTTTGTTGATCTGCGTTCCTAATTGAGTGACGGGGTGGATGTCCATGTGCTGCAGCTGACTGGAGCTGAATGGTGCACCTGCATCATTGTGAGAACCTCCCTGACCCCTCACCCCTGACCTCTGACCTGTAACTGTAAACCTGGAAACAGTCGAGTACAGCAGGACGTACACTGTAAAATCTGACAAGCTGATCTTATTTGAAAAACAAAATCTAGGAAACCGATTGCCTTGAAAATGAAAACTTTTATATATATCTTTTTGTTTTATTTACTTCATTTTGTAAATTAAACTAAAAAACGACAGGTGAATCTTAATAAAACCAAGTAAATCTGATTTGATTTAACAGTTGTGTTTTACATAAGTGAATCAAGTTTTCCCAACTCAATTTCCAAACTGATGTTAATCGAACTTGATAACTTGATTTGAAAAAACTTCATTCATGTGTTACTGATTGAAGTAATGATTCAAAGTTGGTTAAAAATTGCCATTTTTTGGGGGGGGGGGCTTTCACTAAACAAGGTAATTCACAGATCATTTTTAAGTTGCAACAACTTCACAAAATTAAGTAAATAAAGCTAAAATTGAAGTGAACTTAATTAGAATTGAAACAGAAATTAAAACTAATAGTTACTTGTACTAACCTTGATCAAGGCAGTTGGTTCCTAGAATTATTAAGGTAAGATCATTTTGTGATTTTGTCTGTTTACAGTGTACTGGACCTCCTCGTGTCGGGACACGTTGTGTGCGTACGTGAATTAGCATTGTATCCATGTCGGGGTGTGCATGAGAGCGTGTGTTCTAGGCGTGTGGTTCAGTCATCTGCGGATCCCGTTTACCTTGAAACTTCAAGGTGTACCGCCTGCTGATTGAAAACGCAAAACTTCCTACACGAGCGAACAATGGTCTCAGAGTCCCAAGTCCAGGGTTCACACAAAGGGCCCAGGAAGTGCACAGGAGCCTGTTTGGCAGCTCTGAACATGTGAAGCCAGCTGTGAAGGACATTAGGCTGCGACGACGGAGACTTACAGTACCGTACAGTATGTTTGAGACCAAAACTCGCTGCCTGGCCCCAGCTGTCCCTTTAAGAGCCGGGTTATTACTGGCTTTATTGTTATTACTGCCTGTTTTTTAAAGGGCCAGGCGAGCCAGGGGAGTAATCCGCCCGTCAGCACTCACATTAATGGCCTAATTGGTCTCTTCTCTCCCAGTCAAAACGCAGGCCTCAGCCTCACGGAAATGCTAAGCCCTCAGAGCCCCTCGCGCTTAAATTCCCCAGAAATGCTTGATGTCTCTGCAAAGTGGAGCTGTCACTACCCTCCTCTCGCTCATTCACATTGTTGTCATTCCTCTTTTTTTTTCCTCTTTTCTGTTTCCCTCCATCATGATGTGCGTCATTTGTGGCACCGACTCGAAGGGAACTTCAGTGGGTTTAACCTCCGAGCTTAAATGTGTTGTCAACCGTAAGGCTAATATTTATACACTACGTGATGAGCAGCATTACATGCGAGAAAGCGTGGTGCAGTTTTACTTACTTTTTAACCCTGAGGGCCCACTTTAATATTACACACACTTCGCCCCAAAAAAAAATATATGCCAAAATGTATTATTTAAAAATCACTTCGTGTTTAAAAAAAAAAACCAAAACATATTGTTTTAATGTTTTCCTTAAAAATCCCTTTCTTCTTAAAGAAAAAAAAAATCACTAAAATATTTCCAAAATAACAAAAATTCTCTTTAAAAATCTCCCCCAAAAAAGATTTTAAAAAAAGGTCAAAAAACTTTCTAAAAATTAAAGCTAAAAATGGCATTTTTTTACCCAAGTTTAAAGACAACAGAAAATGGATTTATTATTTTTTTTAAAAGAAAATATACCTTCCATACCTTCATTTCTAAAATGACTAAACACTTTTAAATAAAAAAATGGCCAAAAATTTGAAAAATAACCTTGAAGCAGTATTGATGGTTGATTAGGAGAATGTATAGACTTTGCCTCAAAGTCATGGAAATTTATTGGTGAAAAATGTGAATAAACTCTGGTTATAGCAAAGAGCATTTTATCATTGGTAATTAGGATGCTTTAGATTCCATCCGTTGGCCCAAATTACATGACGGTGTCTGGTAGGGATGCTGGCACAGAGCTTCCTCTCCCCGCAGGTAACGACAAAACTAAATCCAAATTGCCTCCTAAAAACTAGTGGGTGTGCGCTCCATCCAGACTGAACTGGACTTGTTGGATCTCGTGCCTCTCTTGTCTCTTTGGTATCCGGCGGTATAATCACATCACACAGCCGCCCGGTCAGTGAGTACGGGTCTGTCGTGTGCAGTTTACTGAAGTCACTTCACATGGATTCTGGGTATTGAAGTTCTCATCTTTCATTTAGTCCTCGCTGCCATTCTGAGCCAGCTGTGTTGCGGCTCTAAACCGTCCACTCCAGCTTCACTGCTGCACTGCTGGCAGCCGGCGACTTCAGTGGACAGAGTGAGGTGTTAATGCCTTGCTTGAGGGCACTGTAGCAGGTGGTAAATCATGGGGGAGTCCCTGGGTGACATCAGAACCTCCACTTCAACTCTCAGACTCGATTACCTAAAATTCCTCAACTATCGTCAAAGTTTCACTCTGTCTGTTTATTTACCTCTGTTTACTGTCGCTCTGTTTATCAGTACCAATCAATTAATCATTTATTTATTAGTCACATGGAATTTCCACATGTAAATCCCAGAAATGTCCTAAAATCCTAGCATTGTCCTAAAATGCTCAAAATGTCTTATAATCCTAGAAATGTGCAGAAATCTGAGCAATGTCCTAAAATCCTAGAAATGTTTTTAAATCCTTGAGAGATCCTAAAATCCTCAAAATGTCCTAAATTCTAGAAATGTCTTAAAATCTGAGAAATGTCCTCAAATCCTAGAAATGTCTTAAAATCTGAGAAATGTCCTCAAATCTTAGAAATCATCTAATATCTTAGAAATGTCCTAAAACCCAAAAAAATGTCCTTAAATCGTTAAAATATCCCAAAATCCTAGAAATATCCCGAAATTCTACAAATATCCTGAAATCCTGAAAACGTCATAAAAGTCTAGGAATGTCTTAAATCACACCTCTAAAATCTCAGAAACATCCTAAAATTTGAAAAATGTCCTAAAATTCCAGAAACGTCCTAAAACCCTAGAAACATGGGGCTGCTGTGACTGGCCCCTGTCCTCCTGTCATTTTGTGAAAGTGGCCCCCAGTCAGAGCAGGTTGCGTTTCTCTGGTTTAGAGCCTAATTTCGTTGAAATGTGGCGGCGCCCTCAGAGAGGCGACTGGAAGCGTTCACACCTTCATCACATCCAGCTCTTAACTTTATTTAAAAGATATCGTCAAGAAACATTTCACCACATCCTCGTTTTGGCGGCTCTGTCAGACTGTATCCATCACAATCTAATCGTTCATATGGCAGGCAGCGTTTTTAAATGTTGTGGGTGTCGGTGAGGGGAGCTCGCCGTCGCGTTGTGTTTCCCCGTGAGTCATGTGCCGGCGGGGTCAGCCACAGTGTGAACGCTGCTATCTGCAGACGGAGGGGTTAGCCGGCTAAATGAAGAGATTAGTACGACGTGAACCTCCACAGGTGGATGCAGTTATTCTATCATTTCCTAAACTTAATTAAATCAGCGACAGAGTGAGGATGAAGAGCGATTGACGCCTATCAACCATCGACATCAACGGCTACTCGGTAGTTTAATTTTCAATTAAGGTCGTTCAGCAAAGTGAGAAAAACATCTATACTGGTGCTCCTCGCCATCGACCAGGAGGCCAGGTCAGGGGTCCGAGGTTAAAGGTGAAGGAGTGGAGCTCAAGTGTGTGTGTGTGTGTGTGTGTGTGTGTGTGTGTGTGTGTGTGTGTGTGTGTGTGTGAGTGTGTGTGTGTGTGTGTGTGTGTGTGTGTGTGTGTGTGTTTGGGGAGAGCTCATGTGTTAGTGTAACTGAAGCTGTCGTGCAGCCCCGGGGTCACCTCCCCAAAGCACGCCGGCTGTCTCTTTTAATAGACTAAACACATATGTCTCCCTACACTCTGAGAAATACAGGTTACACAGGGGTTCATCCTCAGGGGCTGAGGTTCTACCCAGAACCATTCCATTTTTTGGAATAGGAAAAGATTCTCAATAGAATAGAATTACTTAGATGGGTTTTAGATGAAACCATTGGAATATATAAAGGTTGTTGATAAAACTCCTTTGGTAGGTTCTAGGTTTAACACTTGGAATATAAAAGGGTTCTCGATAAAATACCTTAGATGGGTTCTAGATTAATCATGTAGAATATAAAAAGATAATTGGTTCTGGATTGATTCCTCTGAATAAAAAATGTTCTCTGTGGGACCTCCCAGATGGGTTTTATAATAAACCCTTGGAATAAGAGAGGGTTCTTGATAGAATCTCTTTGATAGTTTCTCGATGAATCACTTGGAATATAAAAAGGTACCCGACAGAACCTCCTGAACAGGTTCAGGATTAATCCCTCTGAATAAAATGGGTTCTTGGTGGGACCTCCTGGATGGGTTTTACAATAAACCCGTGGAATATGAAAGGGTTCTCAGTAAAAATAACTTCCCAGGTGGGTTAAACATAAAACCCTTGGAATATTAAAGGGTTCTCAGAAGAACCTGCTGGATGTGTTCCACAGTAAACCCTTGGAATATGAAAGGTTCCCTGGTGTGGTTTTAGATCTAACCCGTCAATATAAATGAGTTTTAGGTCAAACCACCTGGTATTTCTCTTTGGGGAATCTGGGTGGAACCTTTCACAGATGCGTCGAGGTTATCACCCTTTATATTGGTTTCTGGGTAGATCCCTCTGAAAGGGTCTCGTAAGAAAAGGTTCTCTGAGGAACCATAAAGGGAGTAACCCAAAGACACCTATATGATTGTAGTTGGCACCTTTATTTCTCAGAGTGTGTCTTTCCACATGATTAGGGAGGCTGTGGACTGACTTGATAATTGTTCTGTCAGAACGCTCTATCGAATAATGGAAATTGAGCCGTCATCCTCACGTCGCTCTGAGCTTTGGTTAGCAGTCAGTCGTCACCGAACGCATCACAAACAAACGATCGCCTAATGACTGAAACCATGGAAACCAGCTCGCCGCTCGCTGGTTAACACCGCCTGTGATCAGATCTATATATAGCACGCATAATGACACAGCGAGGGAAAACTGATGCAGCAACACCGTGTTTGCTACGAGGACAGGGATTTTTAAAAATGTTAATGACCAGTTATCTATTAGAAGAATCACGAGGAGGTGCGTTATCTCGGCTCAGTCATCTCTCGTTTCGACAAAGTGTCAGAGATGTGCTGACATTATCCAGACATCATAATTATCACCATCTAAAATTTGTCACCGCAGTCGACAGCGTTTCCAGTATGTTCGTGTTAGTTGAGGAAATGATGAGTAATACTTGCGAATCAGGCTTTAAGTAGAAAGATGATCCACATTTCCTGTCACCCCCAGAGATGTGTGTTTGGGTACTTTTTTTATTGTTTATTAATTATTTTAATGGGTTATGATAACAGTGGTGAAAAATCCAAAGAGGACCAAGAGGAGGTCATTGGTGGAGCCGGTGTGCCGAAATAAGAGAAACCAGTATTTCGTAAATCATTTCGGTACCGTGACTTTTCCTGTGATGATGTGTGAAGCAATTTATTGAACTTTACGATAACAGAGTACTTTATTTAACTTTATTCTAAGAGGACTTTAGTGAATTTTGATATAAAATAGTTTTATTTAACTTTATTGTAAGAGTACTTTATTGAATCTTGATTTTTACAATAGTACCTTATATAACTTTATCATAACTGAACAGTGCTTAACTTTATTGTAACAGTGCTTTATATTTTATTTAGCTGTGGTTATTAAATTTTAATATAACAGTACTTTATTCAGTGTTAGTGTCTGACTGTATTTTATTTAACTTCATTACAACAGTACTTTACTTTAGTATGACTGTACTTTATTTAACTTTATATAATATATAACACTCTGTAATAACAGTATCTTTTTTTAACTTTATTATAACTTTATTTATGAAAACAGTACTTAACTTAATATAACACTATTTTATTGAACTTTAGTATAACTGTGCTTGGTTTCATTTTATTATAACAGTACTTCATTTAACTTAGGTATGACTTATTATTTATTTAACGCTATTATAAGTGTCTTTTTTTAATCTTTATTACAACAGTACTTTAACTGTATAATGACAATATTTCAATGAACTTTATTATGACCGTGCTTTATTGAACTTTATTATAATCGTAATGTAACTTTATTTTAATGGTGTTTTATTTAATTTTGTAACAGTTCTTTGTTTAACTTTATAATATGACAGTTTTTTATTTAATTATTATAATTTATTTAACTTAATTGTACCAATATTTTACTTTGCTTTATTAGAGCAGAATTTGATTTGATTTTTTGTTATATTAAATCTTTTGAGGCTGTAATGTCTGAGTGCCTCATGTCTGCAGCTCCACTAAAAACGGAACAATCAGCCGTTACAAGCAGCCGTGTGAAAGTATTTCTGGTGGCGTAATGAAAATTGTACCCAAATGTAGGTCAGTGTGGCACCAAACTGATTTGTTTTAAATGCAGGTGTTTTAGTGAAATTTCAGGTCAGAGAGCTAAAACCAAAACGTTCTTTTTGTCTTTGCTAAGATGTGCAGTTGTTGATACTTTCAAGGATTTTTTACGCAATAATTTTTAACAACTCTCACTCAAAGTATCTCTGCCATCAAAGATTAACCCCTTTGTACAGTTGAACTTAGTTTCATGTGGTTTCGAAACATTTAGCATGAGGAATTTCCCGAACCACTCCTGCACTGTCAATCACATTTCTGTTAAAAAGGTGTTTGTTAAGCACTGACCTAGTGTGCATCTCTTTGTCAAAATATGACTATTGATTTTTCTTTTTGTGACTCATTTTGTAAGTTCATGTTGACCACAACTGCTGTTGCTTATGAAGGCAGAAAAAACAACTACAGCAACCTTTAAAGCCAAAAAAAGGGAACAATTATTACGATTATTTATGTATTTTTTTGCGTCCTCATATTTAAGAAAGCTGTTTCGTGACATACAAACTGAATTTATTTCTAGAGAACATCAAAAATGATGTTCAGTGGACTCTAACTACATGTTCGTAACACAAAAGAAATGCTGAAACACAAATGCGTTCTTCGCCCATTTTCGTACTTGGTTTTTGGAGCATCCTGGCTAAATAGCTTTGCTTTTCATTGATGTCAGCTCACATGCAAATCAAATTAGTTTGGCGTGCAACAGAAAACAGCGGCGTTTAGCTAACAGTAACCAGATGAGATGTGCAAAATGAATTCTTTGTTAAAGTTTAAGTTGTATCGTTGACAATTTATTTGGAAAAAAAAAACGTGATATTGCTAATATTACTGCAAAAATGAGTAATGCAGTTTGAGTCCAGCTCTTGTGAGGAGGAAGAGGAGAGGAGGAGGTCGGGATGGGGGGCGGCGGTGCACCAGAAGGGGTCCAGAAGTGAGTCAGAAGAGCCTCCATACCCCCCCCCCCCCACCTCCTCCCTCTCAAACAGGCTCTGCAGAGAGCTGCTGGCTGGCTCTGCTGTTGAACTTGGCCTTGCCGTCACTCCGAGGTAACCCAACACTCGGCACAGAGGGGCCTGACAGACCCGGGGACGAGGGGGGGCCGAGGGGAGGCAGGGGCCCGCTGGGACGCAGAGTGCATTTCAAACCCATCAGTGTCAGTTAGTTCACTAAGTGGTGACATAATCACCATCGCCATGGCTGCTCCTCTGGGAGAGCCGGGCAGGGAGGGAGAAGCGGTTGGAGCCCCAGGTCTCCTCCTCCTCCTCCTCCCCCCGCCGCCCCGCTGGGGTGGAGAGGAGACGCTTTTACCAGTCTGCTCTCCTTATGTTCTGGTTCCTGTTTCTCAGAACTGCAGTATTACGAAGATTTAGACTCAGTATTTTCTGCTATAAAACAGTTACATAAAGACGTACAGGGAGCCCGAATGATGCGCCGGAAACCACTGGTTTATGATGAAAGTGTAAATCACGAATGAAATGTTGTTCAATTTTAATGTTCAAGACTGTTTTGTCTATTATTTGTCTAAGTAACACTTAATTAACGTTTTGCAAAATGACAGAAGGCCAGGGGCCAATCGCAGCAGCCACATACATGTTTCAAGGATTTTAGGACATTTCTAGGATTTTAGGACATTAGGGTCTTAGCTGTGTCCTCTGTCGGGGGTGTGGGGGATCCTCCTCTGGCTCTTTTTTGATAAAGAAGCTCTATTTTTGCTGTTTTATGCACTCTGACACCTTATGGAGACTAAAAGGACAAAAGCAGTTTCTAGTGTGAATAACTTTATTTTTATTGTGAAATAGAAAATTGTTGGGGGGCCACCTGGCATCCTGTCGGGGGCAGATTTGATTTGTGGGCTGTAAGTTGAGCATGACTGCACTCTTTAAACACTGTGGGGCTGCTAATGTCAAAACTTCTCATTGAGATATGCTACTTTTATTAGTTTCTGCCTCCATGTGAGTCGTGTATATGATGCAGCGTTGAGGTGAATTCATCCTAATGAAGTCGCTCTTGAGCAGCGGTACACAGCAGTGAGTTTCTTCATATTTGTTTCCTGTTTCAACCACATGAAGAGTGAGGAAACTACAAGGCTTGTCACACGAAGACAACGGGTCCAATCCAAATGACTGGCACGGCCTCTCACAGAAAACTTGAAAGAGATGCTGTTTTTCACATCTCACTTACATGTTTCCATTTCTAAATCTGAAAAAGGAAGAACTTGTGTGACACTCCCCTTCCTCCTCACCTCTTTAAGGTTGAAGGTCGCCTCGTTGTTGCTGTAGTATCACAGATTTCTCTTCCACGAATTTTGAAAAGTACTTATTAGTCACCTTACACGATAAAAATTGAGACGCTAAGGTTGAGGTCTGAAACCAGTTCTGCGTAGCTTTGGCTTTTTATTTTTCAAGTTTCCATCTTTAAAGTGAACCACAGTTGGATAAGGTCAGTACGAGCACTAAAAATAGATAAAGCATGAGTAATCTACCATGTACAAATGTAACATGCACATAACAGATCTTAATGATTCCAAATACATTTCTTTTTTTATTTAAAGTTCGTTCAATTCTTTTACAAAATTATGACATTCAAACAAGACGTCACCTATCGCTAAACAAAATCCTGGAAGCTACGACAAATATGACAGCAACAGCAACAACAACACGTGAAAGATGGTGACAAGTGACGCTGCAGCCGCCTCAACTTGTTGAAAATAAAAGCGTATTTTCTTGAGCGTATGTTGCTCAGTTTTTTTGCAGTAGGGGCGATAGATATTTTAACTTCACTACAAACGCCAGCAGCTTGGAGCAGCGCTGAACACGGCGTGTTTGGCTTTTTTTTCTGGTCCCTGACAATTGAAAAATGTTAAAGTTTGGGTAAAATACTGCTTTCATCACTGTCACTCCTTACCCAGCCGTCCAATCACAGTGAAGAAGGGGCGGGACAAATAGCCACCTAAAATGTCCAACCGTCACATCTGACATTTATCACAAGTACTGAACAACAACAACGACGACCATACACGTGAAGATATTATAGACTATATACTTAGACGTTTCTTCAACTTATTTACCAACATAGACTTGTACTTTGTATTCAAGGTGGATCATCAGGGGTTAATGTTATGTTTAATTACATGGGATTTTTTGTTTCGATTTTGTTTGTTATCGCGTTATCAAAGTGGTTATCGAGAAAATCGTGCAGTTTCACTCGTATATCATATGCTATATTTCTGGTATTATGACATGCTGAGAAGTTACAAAACATACTGGCAAATAAATTATTGATAAATATTTGTAGTTTTTTTTAAGCGTTTCTCCTTGAAAGTTGGAGACTGAGAATGCTTCAAACAGATGAGCAGTTGTTTTCTGATAGTGAGTATGCGATGCAGAGTACTCCTGGGGACATTTTGGTCCACAGATTTGGCTGCGGAGTGAGCGCTCTTGACTGTCACGCTGCTCTTTGGCGCTGCGGACATGCAGGCAGTGGCACAGAGGAGGACAGAGGACATAACTTCTGCTTAGAAGTGGTGAATTTGCAGCTCCCAACAAGTTCATATGATACAGTCTCTGGCTTTTGTTGATATCTAGTATCTGCAAAAAAATTGCAGTAGCACATTTATGACCTGTCGACATCACTCGTTAGCTATTTTACGTGTCGCCGTCAAACTTTCAAACTTTGTATGGAAAACTACGGAAGCCCTAAGCGGACGTGTTTTTTTTTTTTTTTTACAAGCCGTTTTCTCGATATAACGAGATATTATCTCGTTATAACAAGATATTATCTCGTTATCTCGAGAAAACGAACTTTGTTTTCCCGAGATATTAAGTCGTTATCTCGAGAAAACGAACTTTGGTTTTTTTTTTTTTGTTTTTTTTAACTTTATTGAATGAACGTCAGAAGAAGAAGTGGCGGGTGGATGATGTGACAGCAGGTGCCGTGCGGTGTTCAGCGCGGACAAATGCGCAAGGTAAGATGATTATTACAGGAACACATCACCCAAATTCATCAGTAATCATAACTAGATTATTATACTGTTGCTCCGGTGCTTTTTGGTACGTGCAGGGGCGAGAACCTGCACGCATTTGTCCGCGCTGAACACCGCACGGCACCTGCTGTCACATCATCCACCCGCCACTTCTTCTTCTGACGTTCATTCAATAAAGTTAAAAAAAACAAAAAAAAAAAACAAAGTTCGTTTTCTTGAGATAACGACTTAATATCTCGGGAAAACAAAGTTCGTTTTCTCGAGATAACGAGATAATATCTTGTTATAACGAGATAATATCTCGTTATATCAAGAAAACGGCTTGTAAAAAAAAACAAAAAAAAACACGTCCGCTTAGGGCTTCCGTAGAAAACAAAACAAACTGAAATATTCTAATTTAAAGGTTAAATCTGATTAACCTGGCATAATTCAGAGGTGGGTACAGCCCACCAGTAATGGGTGAGAGATTTTCAAGATTTCTCATGCCATTCACCTGTTCTTTAATCACATATTTCTTCATGACAAAATATGAGAACACATAACACAAGACATTTGTTTTTGATATCTGTTCTGGAGCGGAAATTTTAATGATACTGAGTTTTTTTCTCCACAGTCACATTCTCGCTGCACACTTCCGGGGTCAAAAGTTTAGCAACAATAACTGCAGTGCAGAGTGAATCAAAACTGAAAAATGAATACAGATGCAAAGTGCTTTTCAGTATTCCATAATTACACAGAACTGATTAACACTTCTGTCACTTGGGGCGTATAATCGTTTAATTTAAGGTGTGAATGGAAAGCTTAACAAACCTGACTTAAAGGGTATTTACTACTATGCATATGACTTTTGTTCTACTTTTTTCTCAGAATATGTTTTGATAATTACATTTTTACACTTGTGAATTACTGCACCAGGATGCAAATGTTTTAGCATTCAGGTTGTGACTAATTGCAGCATTCATACAAAGACGAGACTGTGGGAGTTGAAAAACACAGATGAGAAAGTAGCTTGCTAATTATTTGTTTTATTATTTTATCTTTCTGTGGCTTCTATCTCCCGACACCCTAACCTAAGAGCGGCGTGTCTCGGTCCAATCTCAGAGAAGATGGTTATCATATTGCGAAGCTACGAGACCTCATTTTCACACTGCAGAGCACAGCTGCCAGCGTTACCTGTAACGCCCACGCAGTCATCTTCACTCACTCATTTCCAAATAGCTGGGATAAAAAGTGAACACGTCTCGGGATGGCGGCGGTGGCGTGATCCCCGGTAACGCCCCACCTTCCATCAGGCCTGGCTATCTAACGATGGACAAGACAAAGGAGCTTATCAAACGGCGCCGATAACACAGCAATTAAGATATGCTCTCTCTATCACACGTTACGCGTCCACTATCACTATCAAAGGGTCAGCAGAAAAAAAGGGAAATGAATGGGATCGTAACCGGAGACGGCCTGTAACCTGAGTGAAAAGAGAATATTTGAAATGTGCCATGGCGAGATTTCCCCACAGAGGGTGAGAATCCGTCTCTAATTTGGACAGTTTGCACATATGTAAAGAAGACATCGATGCACCAGTTCAGGAAAATGCCCATTATTGGGTGTGTTGGGCACTAGATGGCACTAATGAATGGTAATTACAATGATCTGCTCCTGTGGACATTATTTATTATTTTTCAAATCATTGCTCAGATGCTTCAGTGTCTTTTACGGCAGTCAAACAATAAACTATTTCAAGAAAATGTTCGAGAAAAGTAGGTAAATCTGTCCTTAAAATATGACTATAAATATAGATTTTTGTACATGCACCTGCATCAAAATATAGTATACTGAAACTTGGATCTCAATCAAGTAAACATTTAAAAACTACAGATATATCAATCTATTAAAAAGATTTGCCCTAGCTTTATTTACAGGTTTCTTTCAGGCCTTTTTCTAGATTTACGGTCAAAGTACTAAAATATTTTAAATATGGATTTTTTTTTTGCAACATGTTAACACATCAGTCAGCATAAAATATTGCAGTTTGCATTTTATCTGCTTGACTTAACACCTTCTTTACCTTTTAACAGTGGGGTCCTTTTTCATCTCTGGTTCATTTTTTTAGTTTAGGAAATTTATCAACGAAAAATGGGCAGACTCAACTTTGGATTCTTTATTCGAAGTCTTACAGTCAATTCCAGGTAGCAGAAGACGTTGAGATTTTTAGATACAAGGCTCAAGTTGTGAGGTGTTTTGTGATTCAATGAGTGTCGGCATCAAGTTTTCTTTAAATGGTGGTTTCAGGTGTTTTCTTGCTTTTAAAGGCCCCCTGTGCTCTGTTATTATGTTGATAATTATAGGTGTTAGCAGCCTGTAAAGAAGAGTACAGCTACTGCCAAATTTTAAAAGGCAAAATTGTAATCGGTTGTCACTGCCAAATTGATATCAGTGGCCTTTTAACAACTAATTTTGTGGTGTCTGTTTTCACTTGCAGCTTTTTTTTTTTAGTTTCAGAACTTTAATCAGATGCGCTTAATCAAAAATGGGCAGATTTTGCAAGCTCAGTTCTCGAGAACTCAAATTAGTCTCATATTTAATTTCAAGTAGCAGAAATACTTGACTTTGTTAGATCTCCAAGCTGTGTTTTGTGATTCATTGAGTGTCGGCATCAAATTTTCTTTAAACTGTGGCTTCAGGTGCTTTCTCACTTTAAAGGCCCCTTATGTATCATGCTGACAATGATGCGATTTAAAAGTACCACTAATCTCTGACAAAATGCCAAAGCTACTGCCAAATTTTTAAAACGTACAATTAGAATCTATTACTCGCTCTCAAAATGATAATAATCATCCATCAACAATTCATTTCACGATGTTCAGTTTCACCTGACACTTATTTTTTAGCACCCGAACTTTAATTAGATGCACTGAATGAAAAAATGAGCGGATTTCGCAAGATTGGATACTTTATTTGAGGACTCAAAGTTGTCTCATATTGAATTTCAGGTAGAGAAAAGTGTGACCTTTTTAAAGCTGTTCGAGTGTTGGCATCAGGTTTTCTTGAATGATGGTTTCAGGTGCTCTCCCACCTTGAAAGACCCTCGGTTTTTTGTTATAAATTGATAATTATTATATTCAAAAGTACTTCTAATCTGTAAAAACATGAAACCTGAGAAATTTAAAAAGACCAATAAGAAATCGGTTGTCACTCCAAAATTAAAATCAATGACATTTAACAATTATTTTCAAGTTTTCCTTTTTGACCTCATGCTTATGTTTTTAGTTTCAGAACATTGACTTCGGAAGTTTGGATTTTTTGTTTGTTTCGAGAAATCAAATTAGTCTCATATTCAATTCCAGGTAGCAGAAAAACTTTGATGGGTGAGTTACGAAGTGTTTTGTGACTCACGGAGCGCTGGCATCATCTTAAACTGTGGTTTGTTTTGATAATTATGGGATTTAAAAGTGTGAGCAACTTATAAAAAAAGGGGGCAATGCTTCTGATAAATTTTAAAAGGCAAAAATGGAATCGGTTGTCACTGCCAAATTTGTTACAATGACCTTTTAACAGTTAATTTTACGGTGGTTAATTTAAGAACTTTAGTCAGATGTTCTCAATCAAAAAATGGCAGATTTCTCGAGCTTGACTTCTGTATTTGAGGTCTTAAACTTTTGCTGAATTCAGTTAGCAGAAAAGAGGCCTTTTTTAGAAACAAGGTTCCAGTTGTGAGGTGTTTTGTGTCGGCATCATGTTTTCTGTAAACAGTGGTTTTCCGATGCTCCGTCATTTTAAAACATCCTCTGCTTTGTTATTATGCTGATTAACAGTATTAGCAAACTATACAAAAGGGCGCAACTGTTGCCCAATTTTAAAAGACTCATTTGGAACTGCTTTTTCTCTGAAATTGATATCTGTGACCTTTTTAATGAGTAAGTTGATGGTATCCTTTTCCACCTGCCGCTTATTTTGTAGCGTCATATCTTTAATCAGATGTGACTGATCAAAAATTGGCAGATTTCGCAACTTTGGATTCTTTTTTGAGAATTAAAATTAATCTCATTCAGTTCCAGGTAGCAGAAAAACTTGACCCTTTGAGATTTTTTTAAAAGTTGCGAGGAGATTTTGTGATTCATCGAGTGTTGGCATTGTGTTTTCCGGTGATCTCTTGTTTTTTAAAGACCCTCTGCGCTTTCTTACACAATGGAAAATTAGCAAAGAATCGGTCATTTCTCCCAAACTGATATCAGTGAGCTTTCAACAATTGATTTCATGGTGTCTTTTTTCATCTCCTGTTCATTTTTAATTTCAGAACTTTTATCAGATGTACTCGATGAAAAATGGGCAGGTTTGCACGCTTTTGTACTTAATCCGAGAACTCAAATTAGTCTCAAATTCTGTTCCAGGTAGCAGAAAACTTCACTTTTTTTGACACAAGTCTGTGAGTCAGTTTGTGTCTTAATGAGTGTTTGCGTCATATTTCTTCAAATAGTGGCTCCAGGTGCTTTCTTATTTAAAGAGACCTCTGTGCTTTGTCATTAGATTCATAATTATGACATTTAAAAGCACCAGAAACTTATTTAAAACACGCACAAAACTACCGAATTTTAAAAGACCCACTTGCAATTGGTCGTCACTCCCAAATTGGTGACAGGTCTTTTTTAGGGTTTGAAACCTGAAATCACTTTTCTTGTGCTGCATTTAGATGCCTTTTACAAGTATTGAAGTATTAGGTACAGCATTTTTTGGGGAAAAAAAGGGAAAAATTACAAGACTATATTTATAATTGTCATATTTTTAGCTTTACAATTATTTTACAGAAATGTTTAGAAGTTTTTTCCCCCAAATCAACTTTACTGTCTTGTTAGTTTTTTGTAGTTATTTTCTTCTTTTTTGGTCTTTTCTTCTTCTGAAGTTGCTCTTTGCCTTCTTCACATGTTTCTGAAAACATATAAAAATTTAGTTTGCCCAGGATTCAAAGGGTTAAATTGCAGAACAAAAACAGACAAAAAACCAAACAGAACATGTAAAATGAGCTGAATTTTCAATTAGAATCAGATAAAAAAACCTAGAACCTCTTCTTATTATAGAAATTCTGCACACTTGTGTCTTTAATTCTCCTTATTGGACTTTAATTGAGAAAATAGAAACAATAAAATCATGATAAACACGGATCCAACAGGTGTTTAGAGCTCCGTGTTCGGTGTGTGATCCCACTGCAGCTTCCTGCACCAGATACGGCCTGAGACGTGTCAACTTAGTGTAGATGTCAAACCTCTGGAGCGATAATGGCGGCCTGTGACGGCGGGTTAGTTATCGTACCAACGGGGGTCGCCGCTCTCGACCCCCGTTGCTCCACAGCGGCCCTCTAATCGCCCATCTGGGCTATGTGCGCCGCCGTCCGCCTGTTTGTCGTTGGACCTTATCGTAGGCGGCGGCTTAATCTGCACCGGTGATAAGATATGTGCTGCTGCGCGCACACACACACACACACACACACACACACACACACACACACACACACACACACGGTCCACTCTCCTCACACTCCTGCTGTGGAGCGGCGATGCTGTGATATGTGTACAACTGCGTCACTTACTGCTGCAGATTATTCATTCAGACCTTTGTGTCATATTTCTGAAGAAATACTGGGAACATCCTCACTTCTTTTTCATTAATTTTCTGAACCCGGTTTCATGCACGCAAAGATAAAAGGCAGAAATACAACAAACAACACGTTGACTGTGAGGCGAAAAGAAATGTGAAGTTAACTCGGACTGACCAAAGTAACCGCAGCACAGCCAGTGAAGACATTTATCCTGTCAAACACGGTTTCTTTTCTCGTCGATTGCAGCAATAAAACAGCCCACTGATCTGATACTATCTCTCCGTTCTCACACATTTTGTCTCATTAACAGCTGAAGAACAGAACAGAAAATAAAGAGCAAAAACATCTGATTTCAGAGATTAGATTAAAAAAAAACAAGTTTATCTCTAAGTGTACCCGTCGCTGAGTTTCTCTGAAGGCTGCCATATAAGGTCACCCTCTCTTAGGCTCTTCATGTGGGTTAGGTAAGCTGCGAGAGCTGGCGAGACGTGAAGATGAGAAGAAACGGACAGAGAGAGAGAAAGAGAGGGAGAGAGAGATCATCTTGGCACGACCCCAGAGTCTCCTCTGCAGTGTTCGAGCCCGGCGTCTCTGCAGATTGCAGCTTTGAGCTCGGGAGACAGAAAGCGACTGCAGTGCAGACACTTTAACTGCAACAGCAGCTCCACCGAACACTTCAAACAGGTGGATAGAGACAATAATTAACCCTTAATGGTTGACTTTTTAATTATTTTTTATTCACCAATATCATTTTTTAGTATCTCAAACAAGGCCGTGATTAAAAACAAGCAGCTTAAAAATAATAATCGTATTTTGTCGTATCACACTTCTATTTTCATGCAGGTCAAACATTTATATCATCTATACCTATATCATTGTCATTTTTATAGTTATTTATTGTAAATTATTGTAATCCTGGAAATAATCACAGCATCTTTGTAAACTGTTGATTATTTTCAGGATTTTACAAAATGTAACTGTAATATTTCACAATTAACTACTGTAAAAATGATACAGTAACTTACTGTGAAAGTAATGCAGCAAGTAGCCAGTAATTTATTTTAACATATGGTCAAACACTATATCACTGTGTCATTTTATAGTAATTTATTGTAAAATATTACTGTTACATCCTGGAAAATTCTGGAAATAATCACACTTGCTTTGTATACTGCTGATTATTTTCAGGATTTTACAGAATGTAACTGTAATATTTCACAATTAATTACTGTTAAAATGATACTATAACTTACTGGGAAAGTAATAGTAGCCAGTTATTTATTGTAAATGTACAGTCAAACATTTTACAGTGTTTCTTCATCCCTGTTTCATTTTTACAGTAATTTATTGCAAAATATTACAGTAACGTCCTGCAAAATTGATTGTAAGTAATATTGTGACATTATACACAATGTTGATTATTTTGTTGCTATTTCACAATAAATTACAGTTAAAGTGATACAGTAACTTACTGTGAAAGTAATGCAGCTAGTAACCAGTAATTTATTATAAATGTGCAATCAAACATTCAAGCAGGGAAATGCAGGCTATGCATGAACAAATGTGCAATCACAATCCAAAATAGTTTGCTGTTAATAGATAAAACATACACTGTCACAAATTGGTGTAAAAATACAGCCAAATTCTAACATTAATGTACAGTTTTGTTTTGTTTTTCTCAAAAAAATACAGTAAAACATTGAAATTTTGATGCTTTTTGGAGCCAAAATAACAAACGCTGTGAGCAGACAGCCACTGCTCAGCTTGTATTTTGATATTTGTTTATCTGCACCTTCAGTATCTATTCAACAGCAGCATGTTTCCTCCGTGAGATACCGCTGGGCAGAAGCGAAGGATTGGAGCGCGTTCAGAAAAATAGAGTATTGTGGAAAACGGTGTTGAGTTTGCAGGAGCTTCGGCAGTTGACGGCAGCTGAGGGACAGACCGGTAACCTGAGAGAGCCTCTCTGCCACCGCTGGACTGTCGCCCATCTCTTTATCACCGCCGCAGCCGAGGCAAAACACACAAAATATGTTTACACCGCGCTGATAAGATCCAGCATTCTGCAGCCGTGCACGCCGACACTCAATATTAATAGATACTGTAAAGCACACACAACAAAACGCACAGTCACATTGCATCTTTGCGGCATTTAAAACCTTTTTTGGCTAAAACGGTTGGATTGCCACGATAATTGAGACAGATTACAAGAAGTGATTGAGAATTATAGTTTGAATTTTTTATCTCCTCTGATTTTTAGCCTCTTGTGTGATTGTTTTAAACTCATTCTTTCCTCTCTAAAGTCTGCGTGCAGCATTTTAAATCTGCCGTCCTCTCTTTTTTTTCTTTTCATACATATTTGCTTATCAGATGCAGTGTGAATATCGATTTCCCGGATACGGGGTGATAAGGTCTTTACAAGGCCGGTCTCTGTATGAGTGCTGGTGAATATTTTATCCACTGTGGATTATAATGAGTGATTAAGCTCAGTCGCAGCCGTATCACCGCAGCCATCCTTTTTAATAATTCACTGGCAAAACTGTATCGATAAACACGCTTAATGCGATCCGGGGGAAAAGTCATAAGCTGCTCGCTGGACGTTGACACAGAAATTCTGATTTAATGCACACACACACTAAAACACACACAAACACAGCCTGGTGCTTTGCTTTTTGCAAAAGTTCCCCAGTAAACAGTTTGAATTGGATACGGTGCTGTGTGTGTGTGTGTGTGTGTGTGTGTGTGTGTGTGTGTGTGTGTGTGTGTGTGTGTGTGTGTGTGTGTGTGTGTGTGTGTGTGTGTGTGTGTGTGTGTGTGTGTGTGTGTGTGTTGTACAGACTTTAACCCGTTGCAACCTGGAGTAAAGTCACTTTTCTTGTGCTGCTTCAGACGCCTTTCACAAGCATTTAAACCTGTGAGCACTGCAGCAAACTGGAGCAATTTCTTAAAAAAATCGAAATAAGGCAGTGAGCAATTTGGTGAGAAATGTTCCACAAATTGCAAGAAATTCATAGATTTAAAAAATAATTTTTAAAAAGCTAGAGAAAAATGTCCTGTATTTTTTAAAAACTAATTTCCTGCTCATGTTTGGTAGATTTAGAAAATATTTTTTAAAAATCTAGAAAAATGTCTAGGGAAAAAAAACAAAAAATACCTTCGTTCATAATTGTCAAAATTACGTATTTTAAATTATTATTACTTTTTCTTTATTTTTTATTTTTTATAAACAAATATTTAGATAATTTTCTTGTACTTTCTCTTAATTTCTTGCTAATTTTGGGGTTACTTTGCTCATTTCTGTTTTTCCATGTTTTTGAAAGAAATCAAGCTCATATGCTCAGGTTTCAAAGGGTTAAGGAGCCTGAGAGGGAGCGATAATGGTGCCTGATGACAAGGCAAGTGATCTGGGCTACTCTGAGGCAACGGCGAGCCGGCTGTAACCTAAAACACACACACGGCGAGAGGCAGACACTCATACAAACACCAGTTGCTTCTCACTTTCTACAGTAGCTGACAGTATGCGTGTCTGCCTGCTGTGACTAAGCATACGAGTGAGGGGGCGGCACATTTCCCTCTGCATGTTTTCTATGAATCCTCCAGTCGTTTAAAAATCACTGGAACTGCTCACATTTTGCATCATGGTTTCATACTCAGAATATGATCTGCATATTCGTGTAACAAAAGTGACATTTTGTTGAGTAAAACCATGAAAAAAATCAAAGACGTTTAAACAGCAGAAACAACAGAAAACAACTCGGAGGGAATTTTCTTGGTTTATTGTTCGTTGTACTTTAATTCTGCAAACCATGAAGTCATTTTTCTTGATAAAACAACATTTTTTACATCACATGCAGGAGAAGAAATGCGTTTTTTGTTGCTGTAAAATAGATTTCCCCCATACTGAGCGGAGAGAGAAAGTGATGCAGATCACAGAGAAGAAGAGGAAGTCACTGTCGTTCATGTTATGCTAATTATTGAAGGAAAGTGTCTTTTTGGGGTTTAAATGGTTTGCATTGAAGATGGCAGAAATCTGACGACTTCAGTTTGTGAATCACTATATTAAATTTCTACTGTACAAAATTTCCATACACAAACATGTCTCAAATGTAAAAAAAATGGGTGATTGACAAATAATACGGCTTTAACAAAGAACTTTTATTATATCACATTCATTAATAGCTTTACATATTTACAAAGTAAAAGTTTAACTACATAAAAAGATGCTCTAAAGGGACTTTTAGCAGAAAAAGTTAGCAGAATATTTAACATTTAAACTTTGAAACTGAAGCAAATTGACTCAGTGTCTTTCAAAAACAAGTAAAGGAGGAAACGGGCAACAAAATAGTTTTAGTTATACTTTGTCTGATATGGACATCGCAGTTGCACGATAAAAAATAAGAAAAAATGACCCCAAAATTGAAAAAAATAGTGAAAAAGTAAAAGAAAATTACATGAAAATAAAAAAAAAGAAAAGAAAAGGAAATGATCTGTAACATAATAATGTTCTGTAACATGATTTTAAATATATAATTGTGCTAATAATGTATAGTGTTTATCTCAAGCTTTTTTTTCTTTTTTAGTAGAAATTTTGCCCTAGTTTTTTAAAAGATCATTTTCTAAATTCACTACTTTCTTGCAATTCGTGGAACATTTCTTAAAAACATTTCTTATTTCGTATACTTGTTGCCTTTTTTTCCTCCTTGTGTTTGAAAGCAATCAAACCAAACAAGGGTTCAAAGGTCAGAACACTTGTCAAAGGCATCTGAAAGCAGCACAGGAAAAGCGATGTCGCTCCAGGTTTCAGAGGGTTAAATAAAGCAGCAAGACTGAATCAAAGGAACTGGTATAACCGAGCTTGTCATATTTACAGCCACTATGAAAAATGGCTGCAGACATACGATGGAGGGCAGCACAATGCCGCCACAAGGTCTTCGAAGACAAGTATGATTACTGTCGCTCTTTTGCCCTTTCATGCTGTCGTTTTTTTTATGGCACACTTTCAACAGTGCAGCTCTGGCTGTAAAACCCAGAGCAAAATAATAGAGAGATCAAGACCTTATCACATAAGTTAGGATGGGAAATTTCCCCTTATATATTTTTTTTTCTCCTGGACTTTTTATTATTCAGGACAGGCAGTGTACAGTGCATGGTTGTGAAAACGGGAATAATCTCATGCAGCAGATTAAGTGGATTAATTAGGGTTTTATTCATCAGGGTGAATTGGTACCTAAAGAGCTTCCCCCTGCAATGACAAGGATTTTTCACCCTTAATTATCTCGGGCTGTGGAATGCAGTCCTGCGTGTGCGGCGCGGAGAAAAGAGGAGGCATATCGCCCCTGCAGTCGCGCCGTGGAAATCTTTACGCCCTCGTAGGATGACTTAACTCGCATTTATTTATTTCAACTCTTAGAATTTATTCTTTTTCCTGTTTTGTTGAGTACAGGCCGTCCTCCATGTGAAGTCACATCACACCGCAAAAGTCTTATCTCACCATCGAGCCCCTCGTCAGGCCCATCTCTTATCTCCCCATCTTTTTCCACTTCGCAAACCTTCTCACACGCTCTCGCTCTGTCAATAACCAATAGTTGTTAGAAATCCACCCACCATACTTGATACACAACCACATGTGCACACAGTTGGCATGAAAACAGAGAAACAAATGTCTCTGAGGATGGTAATAAAGAGACTTTCACTTGTAGTGTTGAAAGTCATACTGTGAGGCTTTTATGTGCTCGCAAATTATACAAAAACATGACAATTAAAAAAACAAAACAATACATGTTAATATAAATTCACTTTTTTATCTTGTGAAAAAAACTTTGAAAAGTCACGAATTTGCACATAGCAATATCCAGCCCTGGAATAAGTTGCTGTGATAATTGGTGTAAATTTTGGTTATTTTTAAAGAAAACATACTAGGGGCCCAACAAAAAGAGAAAAAGAAAAAAGAAAAAAAAAACATGTTTTCTTTGAAAAAAAAAAAAATCACCCAAAAAATTTGAAGAAAAGGAATATTACAAAAAAAATCCCCGGATGTTTTCTTAAAAACCAAAAACACTGCCAAAAAATTTCAAAGAAAAAGGAAAAAAAAGCCTTTTTTTGATGAAAGAAAACATGCCTTCATAATTTCTTTAAAAATTGGTAATAAAAAAAATACAAAATAGAGACTTTTAAGGTTGTATGCTCCCCTAAACCAGAGAATTTATTGGTAAAAATGTGTATGAACCCTCTGTGAAATGTCTACAAAACAATCTCCACTGTGTTTTAATCCACCGAGTATCTTTCTAAATTAAATATATTTTAAAATATTATATGTCGCACATTTGGCAGTCATGGATGCACACGTATAAAAAGCTCAATCCTGCATCAAATTGATCAACAACACGGCAGAAGATGCACGATTACATAAGCCGTAACACAACTCGCAGTGAAAGACGGAGGCTGCGGGAGAAGAGAAAAGTTTAGTCTAAAACAGACAGAACGAATAAAGCCGCTCAAGATAAAAATCATTTAAATTTCTGTTCCACTAATGGGAAACTACCAACGCTCACCGCCGCTGGTGGTGTACACTGTGTGACTGAGGGAAGCTGCTTTTCATCCTTTTTCTTTTTTTTTTTTTTTTTTAAAAAAGTAGTGAAAGTGGGTTTTAAGGCCCATTCAGGGCGAGACAAGAGCGTCTCAGAGACACAAACTTTCTCAAGTTCCCGTCTTTGGAGCACAAAGAGGCCGGGGAGGAGCCGAGCATCCCCGAGCAGGCAGATAACGGCGTCGGGCTGAGGATGGGGAGGGAGGTGGCGGCTGTGGTGCTGGTGTTGGGGGTATAAAGAGGGGATAGATGGGTACTGGGGCGGCGGCGGCGTGGAGGGATAAAGGAGGGTGGGCATTCACCGACCAGGTCAGACGTAATGCTTGACTGGCGAAATGTCTGATACACATCTACGGTCTTTAGTCTCCCCTCAGCTGACTGACAGGCTGCTCTGTGAGAGGAGTGTGTGTGTGTGTGTGTGTGTGTGTGTGAACAGTACTTTATATACATACTGCTGGTGTCAGGTGAAAACTTTTAACAAACCTCCAAAATATCCCATTTTATAAAACAAACTGGTTTAGATGGATTACACATTTGCGACAAAAAACACTTTTTCCCTTTCAGACAGTTTTTTGGATGTAATAGTTTGAAAAAGTGTCTCCACACACGTGTGATCATATCGTGTTTCAGCGTATTTGCATGAAAGCATATTGCAGTCGTAAGATAACCCGCAGAGCGCGAGGATGTGAAACTTTAATAATCCTCAAGAGGAAATAATGCTCTGCTTACCACGACAGATAGCTATAGAAAGTAAGAAATACTAATAAGATGAATTAAGGAGTAGTTTATGCATAACATCTACACCAAAATACTTTTAAATGCTTTTGTAAAACTTCAAATTTGAATTAAAGCAAAAGTTTATGGATTTTGTAACGAGATATATGAGTTCATGAACAAAAGGAAAGGCAGTTATGCATTCTTGTTATTGAAAACAAAATGTTTTTTACTGCCATTGATCAGATAAACTTCAGTAATTTTGCAAAACTAAGAAATGTAAGTTAAAGCATGAAAAAAAATGGCCAAATATTGGCCAGAGCTTGGTCATACTTTCTGAAAAAGTGATGTAAAACTACAAAATGCTTATAGGGAATATACAGCATGTAACATTTGTTTGTCACTCATTGAATAGGTAATGATTTTAGAAAAGCATAGTTAAAGCATAAAATTAGTTTATTAGCTGCATGTTTTTCTACCTGGCTGAAAAAATGATGCAAAACTGCAAAAGCTGATGGATTATGTAACAAGAGATACATGTGGAGTATATATAATTATACAGCTTATTAATGCTGTTTTTGTAAACATCAGTGATTTTGCAAAAATAAAAAGTCAAAAGTAAAAGCATGAAAACATTTGGCCAAACAGTAGCCTGAAGTCGGTTGTACCTCCTGTGGAAAAAAAAAAAACTTAACCACAAGATATGACAGATTATTTAACAAGAGATATGAGTTTATGAACAGTAAGAACGTATAGAATATTCTGTGTGTATACACTGTTGTTCTAAAAAAAACCAAAAACTGTATTGTTTTAAACTTTAATGATTAAAAGTTTGAAAAGTTAAAATAACAAAATAGTAGCTGCAAGTTGTCTGTACTCACTGAAAAAGACTACAAAATGTGATGGATTACATCACAAGAGATATATGTGTTTATGAGCAATAACAATATTTGGAATATACAAAAATATACATTGATGATTTTAAAAATACTGTGTTTTTTCGGCTGTTGAATAGGTGATCTTGGGTCAAGAGTCTAACCTGGGAACTTGTCGCTGGTCTGGCTTTCAGTGGTCTGACTGCAGTTTCAGTGGCTTAAGAAGGAGAGCAGACAGTTAACCGTTTCATGTCACAATAAACAAATGTCAGATTTTTGTTGCGCTCTGATGATGTCGGTCGATGACTGTACAGCCTGTGACCCAGAATGATTCGTATAGAAGCCGGCTCATGGTGAAAACTTGAAAGGTCTCTGTCGATGACTAACATTTTAATCTCTTTTATCGATTGTGCCGCGTACGCCGTTTCATCATCACCGCTTGTTTTGTTTGTGTTCCTCAGAGGCGGCACAAATACACCAAACAAAAACTTCAAACGTGTGTGCGATACACAGTAATCTTATTTTCTTAGGAACTCTTACACAATTTGGGAAATTTCAGAAAAAGTGCAGGGGAGGAAACAGTTAGATTCAACCTGCATCCCTGGATCATACCGAAAAGTTGTTTATTAACATCATATTTGATATCAGATCATAGATGTATTAACATAAAATTTAAAAATGATATAAACATTTTGATGACTGTTCTTTATGTTTTGCAGTCTAAGTTCAACACAAATTTAGTAATTAAATTATGGTCTTGTCGTAATATTACAACACATTTCACATGGAATTTATATATATTTTTCAGCTTTAGCATTTCTGAAGACATTTTTGCAACACTTAAAATTGCGTAAAAAAGTTACCGTATGGCCTTTGTTTGCATAGGATCGCATTCAGTAAACTTTTGTGTTTTAGCATTTAAACTTTCCAAACCTGACCAAATTGGTGCAATGTCTTTTAAAAACTAAAAAAAAGAACTAGCAAAAAACTATATTTATTATCTGAATTGTTTTTGAAAAGTATGTAACATTCCCATGTTTTAAAAAAAAATAAATTAAGGCAATTTGCTCAGGTTTCAAAGGATTAAATATCCCAAACATTTCTTAGCATTCTACTCATTATTTTGTCACTTTTTATGTAGTAAAAATATTATTTTGTAAAGATATAGATTACAGTCATCATATAATAAAAACTTTGGTTTGAAATAGTATTATTTGTCATTCCTCCTTTTTTTTCATTATTTGAGGCATTTTTTTGTGCCGACATTATGTAGAAATGTAACATGATGATTCTGTTAAATGTAACGTCTTTTCTGAAATCTTCACCAGAAGCCTTTTAAACCCTTAAAGGATATTTTCCTTCAATAACTGAGTGTAGCATGAATGACAGTGACTTCCTCTTCCCCTCTGTGTTCTTCATCACTTTCTCTCTCTCTGCTAAAAGTAGGTCAACAGGGATTTCCTGCCCTCAGACATTTCCTTTCCAGCCAACACCTGGCCTTTGTAATACCACTTGAGCGAGAGGAAAGAGTGTGTGTACTGTATATATAACACGCGGGATCAAAAGTCACAACAGCTTGTAAGTTTTTTTACCACTGCGCAGGGAAACTCAGACCGCTGTCGACCTTCGGTGAGCAACTCCGGCTCTCTGAGAGAAAAAGAGACACTCCTGAAGATTTAGCTGCAGCTCCGGGCTGGGATTTCCAAAAACGCACAAAAACAACAGACGCATATTTATTCCTCTAATTTACCCCAATTTAAAGTTTGCTCGAGAGATGTTTTATGAAACAAAAGCCTGCCGTTTTTTTTTTTTTCAGACTGAATTATTAACAACCCGAGGCTTACCTTTGCATTTCTAATTACGTGACGCAGAGAGATGGCTCTCCGGCTCTGCGGGCATCCAGCTGAAGTGTCATTTTGAAGGAGAAATCCAACGCAGAGAGAGACTCGAAAAAGAAGGGCTAATTCACAAAGTAGGTTACAGAAAAGTGTTGAATAAGTCCCAACTGTTTGGGCACCCCTGGCCTCAAAACCGGATGTCTTTAGACTCATTCGGATACATTTTGTGGGAGTGAGTGAAGCAAACTACTGTGGAAATATTCTCACATTTCTGTTGTGTATTCATTATTTGTAACCTGAGCATAGTGGTTTGATTTCTTTCTAATATGTGGGAAGAAGGCAGTGGGCAACAAAAGACAAAATTACCCAAAAATGAGCATGAAAGTAGGAAAATGCACCCAAAAATTTTGTAATAATTAGTTTAATTTAAAAAAAAGAGAAATAACCTTTGAAAAATGCTTTAAAAATAACAATAATTTTGTCAAATATACAGTTATGGTAATTGTAAAAATATTTTTTAAATATTTAAATATTATTTTTAAAAAGAACAAGAAAAGTACCTGAAATTTTGTAAAAAGAAAAAAAAAACAGTAAAATAAAAAATACAACAACAAAAAGAAAATGACCTGGAAAAAATGCTTAAAAATTTATAATAATTCTATAAGATATTTTTAAATATGTAGGCAAAAATAAGCAGGACATTAGTAAAAACTACAATAAAAAATTCTGAAAATTAGTTTTTAAAAAAAGGGAAAAAAAGACACTGAAACAAAAAGTTTTTTAAAAAACAGTGTAGTTACATAATTTCTAAAATGCAAACATGATAATTATAGTATATCCCCCCAGCTTTTTTAAAAAAAATCTTTCTCTAAATCTCTACATGTCTTGCAGTTTGTGGAGCAGTCTTTACCAAGTTTCTTGCTTTTTTTCATCATGATTTTGAAAGAAAAATTACAATCATTTTCTCAGAGGTTTATATAGGTGTTAAAGGCGTCCGAAAGCAGCAAAAGAAAAGTGATGTCGCTGCAGGTTTTTGAAGGATTAAAGGACAAAATAAAAGGTTGTCTGACTGAACAGAGGAGGCCAAGAAACAGAGCTGTGATTAGCTGACAAAGCATGTGAGTTTGTGACTTTCTCTGTAGTTTTCTCTCCTTTCTCTCCCCCAAAGACTTGTTGCAGAGGTGTCAGATCACCCACAGTGGGTACACGATCAAAGACAAACACAGTGCGGTTGAGGGGGAGGGGACTAGTTTTTTTTGCGGCAGGCTAAACAAAAAAAGTCATCACACACCGCCGATGTGGGATCACAGAAAGCTTCTTAGAACATAAAAGCTCAAGAAACCAAGAAGGGGGAATACTCACCTTCACTTTGCCGCTTTTCTCTTCCTCTGCTGCTTTCTCTGCGACAAACCTCCCTCCTTCACACACACACACACACACACACACACACACACACACACACACAGCACCTGCACAGCGCTCGGCCCAGTGACTTCAGACTGTAGTCATACTGAAAGGGCGATGCTGTAAGATTCGGAGAATGTGATTGTTTTCTAAATCTCACTTCGATCTTTCTGAATGAATAACTTTCCATTCGGTTTAAAAATATGCCAGCCTCTCTAAGAATTCAAAAGTCACCTTTACAAAGAAAAAAATCAACTTCAAGCTCCTTTATTAAAAAAAAAAACTAGAAACATGCTGCCTGCAGGAAAAAAACACACATAAACCCACACACTCTTCAGTTGCACCACTTTTCCGACCTCTCTGGATGAGGTCGCAGAGCCTCACTCCCCCGCAGAGAGCGCACGCTGCCCCGGCGTGGTTTCACCCTCCGTCTCCTTTGCGCCCATGGCTGCTGGCTCCGTGGTCATCCCTTCCCCGCTCCACCCAGAGCACCTGGCCACCATGACAATAACGTGCTGCACGACTGCTGCCTCACACACACACACACACACACGCAACCGAAGCAGCGACCACATGTTTACACCAAAGCGACCAGGCTGAGGCTCTGTGGGTGTGGGGGCACCCGAGGGCCCTTCAGAGGGTTCAAAGGGTCCTTGAAGGAGATTTAGGGGTCCTCAGCAAAAATGAGAAACAGTTGAAATAAACCAAAATTCAACTAACAATTTTCAGATAGTTTTTTTTCTAGTCTAGGTTTCATGCTAAACACTTTTATCTCTGCACGTACCGTAAAATCTGACGATAAAAAATCAGAATAATCTTGGAAATCAATTACGTTGAAAAAGTAAATATAACTATGCCAACATCAGTCCTAATGATAAATACAAAATATTTATTAATTTTCACGGTTTTACCCTTTAAAAGTTTTTGTCACGATGGCACTATGTTTGTAGATGAAAAAACACACAAAAATGAGTTAAAAATGACCTCATCAGGTGGAAAAATAGTCAAAATGACAAATTCAGAGTCAAAAGCCCAGAATGACACCCAGAAATAATACAAGTCCTGTTTTTCTGCTCTGATGGCTGTGGGATCAAAAATGTCACTTTGAATGGGTTTCAATGGAGCATTTTTGGACCTGAACAGTCTGAATGTAACTATTTAGTTTCCACAGTGTATTTTAGACTTATTGTAGGAGCTGAGCTTTGTTGAGGGTCATATTTTGTGAAATATGACTTTTTTTGAGAATTTTGTGTTCAGAATTGCATGTTTCCTTTTAGATGTATTTTATATTGTTACTGCAATCTGTGTAATTTGAGGCTTAATGGAGCATTTTAACACGGTAATGTTTGCATTTAGCTAAAAGCTCCAAACAGAGCTGCTTCGTGGCTGCAGACTCTTACTGCCCTGTTTTTAGTTTGTTTTTTCTCCAAATTATAATTTCTATTTTCAAAAGTAGCTGTGCTTCTTTACAGTTTTTCAGTGTAAGTCCTCCTTTAGTTCGTGCAGGTGACGCAAATGTTTAGGGCCCTAAAAACGTGAGGACCGGCCCTGTTTGCAGCAGGTTGGGTGTAATGTCTGTTTTTTGTGGGGGTTTTTTACACGAAGAAATAAACGGATAAACAGTTTGTGGGAAACATTCAAGGTCAGACTCACTTGTGCACCCCATTAACTACCCGCTCCTGCTGTGGTATTGTCCTATCCTCCCCATCGTTCTGCCTCTCAATTTCAAATCAGGAGTTTAACCTCCGAGCAGATTCTGCTCACGCTGTGGCAGTGGACCTGGCCAGGCACCATGGGAGAATTACCTCCCATAATTATACTGCAATTATGACCGAGATAAAATCAGCATTATTCTAAAAAAAAAAGGGGAAAAAAAAGTTTAAATGAGTAGCGGGAGGGAGGGACGGAGGGATGGAGGAGTTGGAGCTTTAGTGTCTCTGAGGGGATTGGTGACAGTCCTGTGAAACAAAAGGAAACAAATGGACAGAAAACCTTTCTAATTAAGCACAGAGAAAAGATGGTGCTTCTTGTAATTATAAAACTCTAAGAGATTCTTAACTCGGTTAATTTTGTTTCAGTTCCGTCATTTTTTAAAAAGTCCAAACGGTGAAACTCAAGCACAAACTTTCACAGCGGGAAATAAAAAGAGAGAGAGTGTGGTTATATTTCTTAGAAAATGTCGCAGCTTCAATCAAAACTGATCTGCAGCAAACTTGGCTGACCTTAGTGATACTCAACTTACGGCCTGTGGAACAAAATCTGGCCCCTGATGGGTGCTGAGTGGCCCCCAAATCATTCATAATTCACAATAAAAATAAAGTGATTCACACTGGGAATTGTTTTTGTACTTTTAGCATCTATAAGGTGTCAGAGTGCATAAAACAGCATCAAAATAGAGCTTGTTGATCAGAAAAAGTGCCAGTGGAGGATCCCCCACACCCCGACAGAGGACACAGCTGGGACACTAATGTCCTAAAATCCTAGAAATATCCAAAAGTCCTAGAAATGTCCTAAAATCCAAGAAGCATCTTCAAATCCTACAAATTTTCTAAAATGCCTGAAAAAGCTGGAAACATGGTAGAATCATCAAAATGTCCTAAAATCCTATAAATATTCTGACTTCTGAGAAATGTCCAAAAATCTTAGCAATGTCCTAAACTCTTCAAAACATCCTAAAATGCTCAAATTGTCCTGAAATCATGGAAATCTCCGAAAGTCCTAGAAATGTCCTAAAATCCAAGAAACGTCCTAAAGTCCTAGAAACATCTTAACATTCTAGACATCATAGAAATGTCCAAACATCTAGAAACTACCTAAAGTCCAATAATTGTCTTAAAATCCTAGCAATGTCCTGAAATCCTCAAAATCCTCAAAATCCTATAAATATCCGAACATCTAAAAAACTGTCCTAAAATCTAAGAAATGTCAGAATATCCTTGAACCGTCCTAAAATCCTAGAACATGTATTGGGCCCCTGTGACTGGCCCCTGGCCCCCTGTCATTTTCCTAAAGTGTCCCCCTAACAGAGCAGGTTGAGCGTCCCTGCTTTAGGATTTCATCTTAACGTCCTGACGCTGTAAAAGCCGTCCAGTCGGCTCTGCTCAGTGACCGCTGGGGGCTCTGCTCAGTGACCGCTGGGGGCTCTGCGAGCTCTCCTGCCTGTGAATCCCTCCTGGCTGCAGCAAACGGGGCCTGCAACAAATAAGCTCTCCCCTCAAACCGCCAACCGCCTCCCAAAAATAGACATGCAGAAAAAAAAACGGGAGCTTTTGGGGCTCCGCTTTCCAGCTAGTCATCTTCAGTGACGTGTGTGCAGCTTTAAGTCTGGAGCTGGATGGCAGCAGACAGGACATCTGCTCTTCATATCCGCCTGGTGTGTTGCACAAAGTGGACTCTCTTAGCTCCAGCCATGGACCCAGCGGCAGCGCGGCGGGCACAATTCCCTCTCCAAACACAATTCGGAAAAGGGACTTGTTTATCCAACCATTCAGGGCTCGGATCAGAGGGAGATAATGTCTGGATGGGTTTGGGTCTCCTTTCCATGTAGCCGCACACATCTGTGTCTGAGTTTTCCACTCGCAAAAAAAAAAAGGAACAGGCCGACGGAGCGGTTTAAACTGAGCTGGTGTACGATATACAAACAAAGACGAGCGCACAAACATAAATACGCAGGTAGGCCAACAGTGCACGCATCGCCGAGCACTTAAGGAAGACATTGGTGGTCCATAATCGTCCCTTTGGATCACAAATTAAAAGCCTCAAACATCACAAAGTCACATACAACCTTCAGTGCCTTCAGTAACTAATGTAGCGCTTTCCAGGCCTGGAAAAGATTTGAGAAAACTAAATATACCCTTAAAATTTTGGAAAAGTCATGGAATTTTGTTGCACAAACTTCTACAAAAACACATTTTGTTGTCAAGGACAGTCAACATTTTGAAATACAACAATAACTTTTGTTTGTACAGTTTCTGGCTGTGATCATTTTTGGCTAAAAAAAAAAAAAGCCTTACAAATGTTTTACTTCAAAAATAACCATAAATTTAAAAAAAAAAGAAAAGCTTTTAAAGATTTTTTTTTACCAATTACCAAAAATTAATAACAAAAAATATATTGTATATATCAAAACTGATTTTTTTCCCTTTATTTTTTTCTTTAAAAAGCACAACAAAGATTTTAAGGGAAAAAAATCACCCGAACGTTTTCTTTAGAAAATGTCCAAAAGTTGTAGAGAAAAAAAATACCTAATTTGTTTTAAGAAAGAAGGAAAGAAATCACCAACATTTTTTCTTAAAAGTCGCCAATTTAGAAAAAAAAAAATCAGCAAAATCTTTTATTTAAAAATTGCTACTTTTGTTTTAGAAAAACAAAATCTGTAAATTTTAAGAAACATAAGTCGCTCTTCTGTGCTGCCCCCTCCCCTCTCATGAATAACCAACAGTCACTAAATTATATTTAAATAATCAGCTCAAAAAATCAGCTTAAAAAATCATATATATTTAAAAAAAAAAAAAAAAAAAATATATATATATATATATATATATATATATATATATATATATATATATATTCAAGGAAAAAGAACGTATAAGGAGTATTGATGGTCGTTTCAGAGGATGTTTGGTCTTTAAAATTTGCCTCAAAGTCATTGAAAAGTCCTGGAAATATATTTGTAAAAATGTATATAAATCTTTTTTCTCCTTCAGCTGTTTCTTCAGGTCAGAAAAAGTCTTTGTAAGTCTTTGTAATGTGTTTTCATCACTCCTGTGTCACATTTCTTTAATAACACCACAATCTCAAAGCTCCCATCACCACGTTAAGGTCAACCCGTGACAAAGAAAATCAAACATTTAAAAGCAGCAAAAAAATGATTTATAACCTGTATATTCCAGATATGAAATGGCTGCGGAGTATCTCCCGGCGATGCCATTACTTATTTCTGAAAGCCCACCTGATTGTAGCCAGACAGGCTCACCTAAAAACACCTAAAACAGCTCAATAAAGCACCTTGAGCCATGATTGGGATCTCACTCATATTCCCTCGTCACAAAGATGAATGCATTTGCAGAGGAAGGATGAGAGAGGGGGCTGAGTTTTAATAAATTCTGCATCATGCTTCCGCCGCCGTGCCCATGAGCCAGTGACAACTGCATTTATTTAAAGACAGTTTGATGAATTAAATTTTTTCTTTTTTTTTATCTGGAGAAATACATTCACAGACGAATAATGATCATGACTGAAAAATGGAACTGCCGAGGAGACGACGTTGATTTCATCCACCCTGTTTTCATTTTTCTGAGAGTGTTTGATGGCCGGTAGAATCACATTAGCTGGTTTATTGTTTGTCCTCTGTGCGATACATTTTTTCTTAAAAAAATAAAATAAAATTTTTTACAGACGTTCTGTGACCCCGGTTGCTTCTTTCTTCATGGGGATTTTCCGTGTTGCTTAAGTTCTCCGCAAAATGAAAACTCGATAAGAGAAAATTGCGCAACGAGACCGACAGATCAGATAATTGTCCAGAGGTCACACGCGTGCAAACACACATGCAAACACGCATGCAAACACGTCTAAAAAAACACATCTAAAGAACACCAAGGAGATAATCTTGATGCAGATTTTTTTTTTTTTTTTTTGCAGAGAAGTCGAAACATTCAAAAACAAGCATCCATAATATCAGTATCGTCTGCATCTTGCACGCATTTGAGGCGGGCCGGCAATATCCTTCAGAGGACAAAGTGTGCGAGATGAATCAATAAACTCAAAAGCCCTGAAATCTCAAATCCATTAAGGCTGCGACCAAGCACATATTACTTCAAAATGGAGTTGCATTAAGTGTCAGATGTCCGTGATAAGGCTGCCTTCATTTGGGTTTCACTGTTTTTTTCTTTTCCCCTGATGGGACGCATGAGTGGTGACTCCTTATCATTCATGCCATAAAGCGCTATCTGTGTCTCTTATCGCCTGTCTCTGCACGTAAGAGGAAAAGAGAGTGTGACAGAGAGGGAGAGAATGAAGGACAGAAAGCAGCGCGTGATAATAATCGCCTCTGCTGCTGCTGCTGCTGCTGCTGCTGCCGCTGTGGCCACATGCATGTACACCTGTGTGAGTGGACACGGACGCGGCGTCTCGCCACCTTTAACGCCCACGTATCAAACAAGGCAGGACATGCTCTTATCTCCAGCAGCCTTTTTTTTCTCGAACAAATGTGCAGCCTCAACAGCACCAAAAGTACAGAGGAAATCGAGCTGTTGCACAGAAGTTTTTTTCCTCTGCTCACTCGTGGCCTGTTGTGTTATCTTGTCGGATGGACTCTCTTCCGCTTTGATTAAACGATCAGAATAAGTATATTTCCCTTTGAATTTTGCCGAGACATGAAAGTGAAACCCACTGCATCATCACTTTGAATGTGAGGGATAATCAGTGGAAAGCATAAATTAAAAATCCAGATCTGACTGCTCCGGAGAGTGTCATAGTTTGCAGATTGTGCGTGCGATACAACACGTTGACCCCCTTGATTTCACAACATGACGTATCGCTCTCAGCCCGGCTAGTTTTAATATGATCTGAATCCTTTGTGAAAATAATTAGTGTAACTTTTGGTGATTTTTAGAGAAAACATGCCTTCTTAACAATTTTCTTTAAAAAAAAATTAAAAGAATTGTCATTTTCTTCCTAAAATTGCAAAAAAAAATAAAATAAAAAATTGCCAAAAAGTTTTAAAGAAAAAAAAAGAATTGCCAAATTCTTTTCTTTGAAAACCACCAAAAACTTTTTCAAGACAAAAAGTCATTTTTTTTTAAAAAAAATCTTCTTTTAAGAACTAAAAGCCAAAGGGATTTGAAGACAAAATCACTTAAGTCTAAAGAAGAAAAAAAAATCTTTAAAAATTGCAACAAAAAAAATTAAAGAAGGCTAAAAAAAAATTAAAGAAAATCTCAAATATTTCTAGAGACAAACAAAATTGCCAAATCTTTTTTTTTCAATTTCCCTCTCAAAATTCTACAGAAAAAATCACCAACAATATTAAAAGAAAAAAAGCACCAATTTTTGGTGACATTTTGGTTCTGGGGGGAGCTGTATGCCCCTACCCTAATGCCAAAACCAAAAACATGGTACCTAAAAAAAGGTTTGACATGCCTCCCTCTGTTTGGCACCGCCTCCTCTGGGAGAAATAATGAGTGGGAAGTACAAATTAAAAATCCAGATGTGACTGCTCTGGACAGTGTCATATTTTGCAGATTGCGCGTGCGATGCAGCACGTTGACCCCGCTTGATTTTCGCGACGCGACGCACGGCTCTCAGCTGCTTTTAATACGATCTGAATCCTTCCTGCGCACGGCCTAACCTTAATCTGGCTGCCTTTAACCTTGCCATTCTCCTCCTCTATCTCTCCCTCCTTCCCCCTCTCTTGTTCCATCTCTCCCTGCGTTTGTTTATCCAGCACTCTCTCTTCGCCTCTCTGATGAGTGTTTTATCTTTCGGCCCACCTTTTCACACTGCCGCGTTCACAATCACGAGTATCACCCGTAATTATCTCGCCGTATTCCCCCTTCTCGCCCTATCGCCGGCATTCATCTCGGCTCTGGAATTATATGCGTTTCAGATGGGTGCCGCTGCGCTCCCCCCAGAGGAGAGGAGGAAGTGGAGGATAGGTTCGGAGGAGGAGGAGGAGGAGGAGGAGGAGGAAGAGCGAGCGGCGCCCAGCTTGGGTAAAGACAGATCTGGCGTGTCGCAGGTTGCAGATTGTAAAGCTGGGCCGGCCTGACCTGCATCACCATACAGCGGCCCGGACCCACATCTCAGGTGTAATTACTTTGTTTCACAGCTTCCTTTATCTCCCATCGACTTTGCATCTGTCCCCTTTCATACTCCGCCGCCGCCGCGCATAATATAGTTGTGGTCGCTGTCAAAGTCGCCTTGACCTTCCTCCTTTCTGCCGCCGCCATTGTACCAATAAGAAAACCAATTAATGACTTATCCGTCCATCTCAATGTCAAGTCTTTTTCTGAGGTGTACTATTATGTCCGCTTTCCCGACGTGCTGTTAATTAACTCGATGCTTTCGCCTTCTCCATGCGCGCCTCCCACCGCTCACTCACCCGACCGCGCCGCTTTCAGGGCCGCATAATGCAGGCGCGCTCCCACACGCGCGCACACACAAAACCTTAAACTTGTGAGCGCAACAGAATGTGGAGAGGGCCGGAGGAAGAGGCGTATGGAGGGATTTAATGAACAAGATGTCTGAAGGAGGATTCAATGGAGAGGCCAGATAAGGCTCCAAAGTCGTTAAGAGTGGGCAGAGTGCGGCGCGGCCGCCTCTTTAGGTGAAGACGACGGCGCGTAAAACCCTGCACACATCCTCACCTTTCATGAGGGAAGCCCCTAACACCGGCTCGGCAGCGTTTGCTTCCTCCTTTATCACATTCATATTCAAATTCCTGAGTGAAATGTCAAAGATGATAGACGTATCACTTTTTTCCTGTTGGAGCACCAAAAAAAATACGCTTTTCACAGCCCGGTTTTAAAGGTGGCGCTTTGCTATGATTACAGTGTTGCTTTGTGTCGATTTAACCCTCTGTGGTACGCCGTTGCCTCTCGGTAAGGTACCAGTTTTTGGCTGTTTACACTCACACAATCCAATCTCACTTAGGCTGCAGTTCTTTAAGACTGGTTCCTAACCGGTGCAGCCAGATTTCTCCAGACGGTCATTAGTTTAAGGTCCGCACGTAAAAGAAATCACCACATTTTCAAGATGTAAATAATACATGGATTAAAAGCAGAATGAAGTAAAACATATTGCAAGAATAAAGTAATTTAGGTAACAAAACACTGGGGGCCGAGCTTGGGCCTCTGCAGGATTTTTTTTTTTTTTTTTTTTTTGGTGTTTTCACAAATTTCTAATTTTCTTTAAAATCTTTGTGCTTTTCAAAACCTTTTTGTAATTTTTTTCCTTTAAACTTTTTGGGTGATTTTTTTAAAATAAAACTTTTTGGTGATTGCCAAAAAAATAATTGTGGCAATTTTCTTTTTTATTGTTATTATTATTTTTTTTTACTTTTCTCTAAATATTTTGGGGATTTTTTTCCTGTTTGAAATTTTTGGTGACTTAAAAAAAAAAGTGATTTTTTTTGTTTCCCCTAAAATATTTGGAGATTTTATTTTTCTCTAAAAATGTTTGTCTTTTACGAAAAAAATTGGTGATTTTTTAAGAGAACATGCCCTCCAAACCTGCGAGCCCACCAAAATAAAAATCACAGCCAGAAACTGTAAAAACAGACATTATGTGGGATTTTCACATTTCTGAGGTTCTTGAACACATCACGTTAGTATTATTATGAAAATATAAGTATGAAAATTAAAAGTATTCAATGCAGAAAAATCTTCATAAACCAAACCAAGCCAACAAAAAATAACACAAAAAACACAAACAAAAAAATCCAAATTATATAAAAATAAGAAAAAAATCCCCAAACCTCTAAATTAAATAAAACAATACTCTCAAACTCAAAATTGTTTAAGAAAAAACAAAAAACCCTAAATTAATTTTGAAAAATATGCACCAAAAAAAACACATGAAAGAATTAAAACAATAAAAATTTAAAAACACCCAAAATTTAAAAAAATAAAATAAAAGCAGAAAAGCTCCCAATGCTGGAAAAATGAACATTTTGCTAAAGTTAATCTTGATCATTTTAACCCGGGTTATTTAAATCGGTTGGTAACTTAATTTCTAACAAAACTCCATATTTTATGAACTCATCATGTTTTTCATACCAAAAAATATAGTACATGAAAAATAAAAATAAAATAGTAACTTAAGCTTTCAGATAAATATTGTGAAGTGAGAAGTACAGTATTTAAATTAAAAAGAATAGAATTAAATAGAATTATTGTAATTTTTAAGCACTTTTTCAGGTCATTTCTTGTTTGTTTGTTTGTTTTTATTTTTCTGGTAATTTTCTTGTATTTTTCACTGATTTCTTTCTGAATTTCAGAATGTGTACCACAGAGGGTTAAAGGTGACACCAGGACTCTGTGTTCTTCTGAGTGTTGCTTTGTGTAAAAAGCGGCAGCTGTGGTCGCGCAGGGCGGCCTGACATTCACTCACCTGATGATTTGACCTTTTTTTTTAATGTCTCGGAATAAGAAAACACTGAAATAAGATTCATGCAGCGAGACAAAACGGTGCGTAACCTTTGGCAACATTCACCCTCGCACTCTGAGCACGATGTCTATCTTTTCACTCGTCCCCATTTCCATATTTATATTAATGAAAGTCCCAGGGGATAACTATTATGAAAAATAATGTATTAATATATAAAATTACTGTTTATGCAGTGTTTTTTTTTTTTTTTTTTTTTAACTTTTCTAGTAATAAATTACTCACAGAGCCGGAGTGAGGAGCCAGCCATATCTTTTTAATTTTCTAAACGCAATTCATTGCTCCGAACACGGATTCAAAACACTAATTAATTTGTATTTGATAATTTGCCCACTTTCACGCCATGACATAAGTGCAATTTTTTTTCTTCCTTTTTAAACTTCGCACGGCATGCACAAGTTTAATTAAGTGAGAACTCTCCACATTATCACATCGTGAATTTGCAGGAAAAAAAAGTGGGTCTGCGAGGGTCTTTTCCTCTCCACTCCCACAATTTCCCGCATAAAAAAGAACGTTTTCGGAAATGAGAGGCGTGATTGCTGGAGGAGGTATACATTTCAAGTTAATTTTACATTGACCTTGTAAAAAAGGGATTGTGAAAGAGCGTGGATAAGTTAAACAGTAATGAAAAAAAGAAAGAGTTAATGCACCTTCATCTGCCTGAGTCTCACTAACGGACCGCGCGCCCCTCCTCTCCGCCGCCGCACGCTCACACTCTATAGACGCCTTTCATGGACTCACAGCCAACCTACATTTGAGCTAAATTGTACATTAAAGGAGATTAATGACATTTTGGTTTCAGGGGGATGAATTCTTTTTTGCATGTCGGCTGCTGGAAATAATCGTCCCCGTTTTTTAAAAAAGTTCTGACCATGGACAATAATTCGTCACTGACTTCCCTCCTGCATCAGTGTCTGTAGAAAGTTAGCGTGTCTTACCTGAGCTGAGAGGAAGAGGACAGTGTGTGGGAGGTGAGCGTATGTTGTGGTCTCAGAGCCATTATCAAAGGAATCATCTCATTCAGCCTGATTTTGCTCGCTGCTGTTTTTCAGAATAAAGGACGAGGTGTCTCCGTTTGTAAAGGACTCGTCAGCTTTGGTTTTGCAGTGAGCCCTAGCTTCTTATTTCACTTTTAACAGACTTAAAAAACATACATCGAACCAGTTTTGCTTTGCAGTGCATCAAAAACTAATAAATATGAATTATTGTTGCTAAAAAACTGCACCGTTAGTATTCAGGCTGCTTTAAGTTATTTCACAAGCCCAGCTCTTTATGTAGAAAGTATCAGAGGTGCATCTTGATTTTTGTGTCATAGTTTGTCGTTTTTTGGGCTGAAGACAAAGCATGACCTGCTTAACCCTCTACAGCAGTGACACTCAACTTAAGGCCCACGGGCCAAATCTGGCCCCCTATAGGGTGCCAGGTGGCCCCCAACCGTTTGCTAATTCACAGTAAATATAAAGTAAACTGTTTTTGTTCTTTTGGTATAAATAAGGTGTCAGAGACATAAAACAGCATCAAAACAGAGCTTGATGATCAAAAAAAAGAGCCAGAGGAGGATCCCCAACCCCGACAGGGGACACAGATAAGACACTAATGTCCTAAAATCCAAGACACACATACGGAGCTGCTGCGACTGGCCCCTGGCCTCCTGTCATGCAAATGCAAGTTTTGCATTTTTGCAATAAAAGTGTCCCCTAAAACTCATTCAACTTTGTTTCAGGAACACACAATAACACATGATGTGTTCAAGGGTCATTGGGAATTTGAAAATACAACAATTAAAAAAAATAAATACCATCCAAACCCATGGGACAGCGTGCATGTTTTCTTATAAAATCACCAAAAACATTTTAAGAAAAAATTATTTGCCAGCAACTTTTAAAGAAAGGGAGAAAATGGCAAAAAAAAAAAATGTTTGGAAAAAAAAAAAATTCCAAAAATTTTAAAAGGGAAAAAAAGACAAAATCTTGACTTTTAGAATAGCCAAAAAAATTAAAGAGACAAAAATTAGCCAAAAATAAAAATAAATCATCAAAAAATTCTTTCTTGCGTAAAAATTGCAATAATTTTAATGTAAATATGTTAAAAACATGAGAAGAAAACAATGACTAAGAAAGGAAGAAAAGACCCAAAAATTACCAAGAAATTTGTGAAAAGTACAAGAAAATTACCAAAAATTACTGTTGAAAAAAGTTCAAAATAAAAATGGAAATGACCTGGAAAAAGTGTGTAAAAATTACAATAATTTTGCACAAAACATGTGAAGAAGGTAATGTGCAACAGAAGACACAATCATATAACAATGACCAAGAAATGAGTGAAAAGTACAAGAAAATCCCCTAAAAACTTTAATGTCTCACACTTTTGTTTCATAAATGGGTTCAGTTTTTTAGCCGAAGCGTCAATCTTCAGCTTTCTGCTGACTGTGAATCTTTTTCTCCACGTTCAGCGCCGACAGCACAACCCTCTCACTGTCTGAAGCACGTCGGCCTCCAACGTGTCCGTTTCCCCTTTCATTAGCTCTGCTATCTGGACAGCGCGTCCTCTTCTTTACCCGTTTTGTCCGTCTGTCAGGGGACAAAGACTTGACGGGGACCTGGCTGGGCCCCGAGCCCAGAAAATCATTTAACAGGCCAATCAGAGCCGGGGCCGATCCCCGCGCAGCCATTAGGGAAACCCGAGCGCCGACCCCGCGTCTCTCACAGCCTCTTTTTACGTTTTCGACGCTCTACAAATTGAGCATCATCCTGCAGCCCTCAGCAGCCATTTTGTCAATGACGGCTCCGGGAAAGAAGAGAGAGTGGGAACAGACACGAAAATGATGTTCATCGGCTTTATGGAGGAGATGTGGAGATAGAAATTAAATATCCTGGCTGAGCAGAAGGGGGTTTCTAACTCCCGCCGCCTCCTCCCCTCCTCCTCCTCGGCTCCTCTCTGAACCCCAACCTTTAGTTCGCTGACTCAAAACCACGATAAAACCCCATTTCTCCGCTTTCATTCTTTCACTCGTCCTCTTTTCCCTCTTCGATCCCGCCACAAGGGAACACTCAGGCCTTTGTTCGCTGAATTGGTTTTCAGATGTTATTTTTTCTTCACTCTTTCTTTCTCTAAGAGCATGTGATTAAAATCACCTCCGTCGTTTAGCACTGATGCCTTTTGTCTCTGCGCTCCCGTTCTGCGGGGAGTCAGAGGGCTTACTGCTCGACATCTAACAGGTAGGATATAATAGGATTTCTCTGCTGCTCTTCCCCGCACCGTCCGTCTGCATATTTAGAGCTTAAATACATGCATATGTATAAATTAAGGCTCAGGGCAATAATCTGAGCTTTTAATAAGAAGCGCTGTATAATTTTAACTTTTAAGTCTGGTGGGGGGACTTGTGAATACCGCCGGGAAGATGAATATTTTCCATGTCCAAACACGACTCTGTTTGGCCAAATTATAGCGGTTTCATAAAGGTTGTGAACTTATTCCTCGAGAACAAACACGAGTTATTCATGAGTGCAGAAGCTTTGCACCAGAGGTCAGAAAATAAGAGGAAAATTAATCAACAATGACCATTAATTTGAAGTTTAATTATGGATGTTGAAGTCAAACCTGTCATTTTCATTATTTTCAATATATAACACCTTTAAAGTTTGAAACTTATGCAACTTTGTCTTGAGTCAGAAACATGAGGGGAAGCAATGAGCCGAAAAAACAAAAGAATAGAAAAAAAATTAACCAAAAATAGCAAGAAATATGTAAAAAGTACAAAAAAGGTTTAAAGAAAGCGCTTAAAAATGGTAATAGTTTTGTAATATGATAAGATATGCAATTATATTGTACATAAGTATTTTCTTTTCGTGCCACTTTATACTTTTCACTTCACTACATTTATCTGAAAGTTTAAGTTACTAATTAAGATTTTTTTCCATAAAAAATATATATGACGAGTTCATAAAAAATGATGTTTTGTCATAAAATAAGTTAAAATGTGAAAAGAAGGCAATGAGCAACACAAGAAGAAATAACCCCAAAATTAGCAAGAAATTATTAAAAAGTACAAGAAAACTATCTAAAAAGTACTTTAAAAAAGAAAAGAAAGAAAAGAAAGTTCAAATAAAAAACTAGAAATTACCTGGAAAAATGTGCATGAAAATTACAATAATTTTGCAGCATAATTTTCATGTAAATATGTCAAAAACATGAGGAGAAGGCAATGAATAATCAAAAGACAAAATGACCCAAAATGTAAAAAAAAAAAAAAAAAAAAGAGTAGTACAAGGAAATTACCAAAAATAATAAGGTAAAAACAACAACAACAAAAAAGCCTAAAATAAATATGGAAATCACCTGGAAAAATTACGTAAAATTAGAATAATTTTGCAATTTAATTTTAAAGTAAAAATAACAAACACATAATTTCCGACTACTGTAACAATCTCCTTCCTGATCTACAAAAGGATACAAATAATCATCTGCAGCTTATTCAGAAGTAGAGCAGACATTACGCCTGTTTTAAAAACATTTACGCCGGCTGCCCGTTAGTTTTCACATTGACTTTAAAATTCTTCTTCTCTAATTTTTTAAGGCGCTGCATGGCCGTGCAGCAGACAACATCTGAGAGATGCATTTGGTCTTTGGACCAGGAAGGCTCCTCAGTATCATTTTAACCCCGGCATCTGAGATCTTTGTTGTTCCTGTTTCTGTTTTCGTAGTTTTGCGGATCGCTGACATGATGTAACAGGGCTCATTTGTCGTCAGAGCAGGCTGGATCGAGCGAGTCCAACTGACAGGATCCGAAACGACCCTTTGTGACCGTTTCACCTTTTGCATCCTCCGTCAGAACGGCGCAAAAACATTTTCTGATCACACCTCCACCTCCACCAGACACAGAGGAGGAGGTGACGGAAAGCGTCACTCTGACAAAATTTCCCTTTTCTTCTTTTTCCTCAATCCCTCCTCCTCCTCCGCACTGTCTTCCTCTCGGCTCGGCTGCCAAAAGCCTTGATTAATGGTTGGCTTTAATTAATACTTTTACAGTACTTAGAGCAGAGACCTCGCAATTAGCATTGGCCTAAAGAGTGTAATCACCTGAGCTCATCCAGATCCTTATCCAGCGTCTGACTGACTCACTGACTGACTGCATGGAGGCAGGCTGACAGAGGGAGCATGTGTAAGCTTGTGTAGCTCAGATGTTCATTTATTTTCAGAGAGGTACTGTAGGCTCGTACTTTGAACTCATTACACTCTTTATATTGTCGAATATTGACTTATTATTGGAAAATTGCACAATGTTCGCCGCAGGTGATTTACTTACTTTTCATACTTTCAACTAATGGAAAGAATGATAGTAGAAGCTCCTGGAAATTTAATGTTGCCATATTGGCCCAAACAGATCAAAGATCATTTTCTTCTCACAGTCATTTGTCATTTTGAATACTTACATAAAAATCTGATTTTGAGTATTTAACCCTTCGGGATTGTTTGGGGTATTTAACTTTTCATTCTTCATTTAAAAAAAACAAAAAAAACCCAACATTTTGTCTGTGTTGATGCATATGTCCTAAATGTAGTCCAGGTTGTGTATTTCAGCTCAGCTCCTACATTAAGTCTAAAATACACTGTGGAAACTAAATAGTTACATTCAGACTGTTCAGGTCCAAAAATGCTCCATTGAAACCCATTCAAACTGACATTTTTGATCCCACAGCCATCAGAGCAGAAAAACAGGACTTGTATTATTTCTGGGTGTCATTCTGGGCTTTTGAGTCTGGTGTTTGCTTCCAGTCTTGTCTCCAGTCTGCATGCATATCCACGCACCTCCTTCCTCTAATCCTAACCATCCATGGCAGCAATTGTGTTTGTTGACATCCCAGCGTTGGTTGCCATGATCTTTTGTTGCCTAAACATAACCACGTGCAGCATCATCCCACCATGTGCTTTTGTTGACATCATGGTAGCAGCATCTCGTAACGTCAGCAGCAGACACAGAAGGATACCTAAAACGTGATATTTAGACGTAGAAGTCTGAAGAACATGTGACGAATGGGGATGAGAACATGTTCCTCCAGCATCTGCTGTTGATTTCCAGGAGGCTGCAACCAATGCCAGGACGTCAACAAAAGCACATGGTTAGGTTTAGGAAAAAAATATCATGTTTTGGCTCAACATTAATATGGGAAGCAAACATCGAGCTCCCAGGTGAAAGTCCTGGGTTTGTTGGACCCATACACCACACCTTTGTCGACCCAAAAGGGAACTTCCAGCTCCTTTTATTAAATTGTTACCGGCAGTGTTTCAACCTGATGCCATTTAGTGGCGTATCATATGGCCACAAGAGGATGCATTTTTAACTGTTGCCTCAGTTCGTGTTCAGAGGTGCCATCCAGCTGACCGGCAGCGCATCATGAGGCCATCAGAGGCTGCGTCTGGCTGCGTCATGGCAACATGTGGCAAGTTGGGATGATAACGTTTTGGTATCACTGTTCTCAAATACCAATCAGATGATCCTGTGAGTCACCGTTGTGCGTAAATGTTTTGCTCGTGTAGTAGAAAAATAGTGAAATATACTCCGCATTAACAAACAGTAAAATGTGCAGTTAGTTTCAGATTGAATCCACAATGACACATTAATAACCTCGGTAAAGAGCACATAAAGGCCTTTTATTTTTTTGTTTTAGTGAGAGCTGGAAACAGCAGGCAGAGAGAGAAATTCCGCGGCATTAATTACAAACTGATTAGGAGCTCCTTTTGCAGGAGGCTGTATCATTTAATTGAGGGGAAAATAATGATCACAATTCCAGCAACTTCTAATTAGAAAAACAGCTCAAATCTTATCAGGGCTGCGTGATGCATGCGGAACACACATCGCTTTCAGTCGAACACAAACGCGCGCACACACATCCGGAAATAAACAGTTTCGATGGAGTGTATTCTTTTGTGCTTCTTTTTTTTTTCCGGGGATACACACTCGTGCAGGCGCTCCCACTCGGAGACAGAGGAGCCAGTTTAAGCACATCAAGTCGACTAGCGGATTATGTTTGTAGATATTACCCGAAGAATCAGCGGTGCGCTTTCTCAAAAGAGACACAGACAATTACAGATCTGATAACCCCTGAGTTGTATCGCAGTTGTTGCAGTGTGTTTACACTATCTGACATGGCTGAAACAACAGCACAAATAAGAACAGAGAGGAGATTCTCATCTCAACTTTCCTGACTTGCCTCTTATCACAAACCACAAAAATCACAGTGTCAGACGGAGCTTGGAACGGGACCAGAAAGCACACTCCGGCACACTCGTACAAAAACAAACCACCATCACATCACTTTTTTTTTTTTAAGGCTGAGTTTCTGTATTTATTGGCAGCTGCTGGGAGTGTTTTTGTAATACTTAAGAGGATATTTCCACACAGATAAACAACAGCTTGAAGTTCCAAAAGGAACGTTTTCTGTTAAATTGGCAAACAACGACGTGTGTGTGTGTGTGTGTGTGTGTGTGTGTGTGACCTCGGGGGGGACTTGCGTACAGTATATGACTCGTGTTATGGCAATGACACAGTCAGAAACAGCAGCACTTTTTCCTGAAGGACGCATCATCTTCCCCGCAGGTCAACGAGACAGTTTCATAAAATGGGATTCTCATTCTGCGTGAGCAGGAGTGAGGAAAAAAGTGTTTATTCTGTCTGTCGTTCATGAAATTTATACGCACGGCGCTATGATTAATAGGCAGTTTTGTCATTGATTTTATTATTGTGAAAACGGCTGATTTATGGGCCGCGTCTAGACACAGTTTTCCAGCGGCAGATCAACTGATCGCCTCCGCCGTGTGCGCTTGTGTGTCACAGTTTTGTTGCCATTAATGGACTCTGCCGTTGTTGCTCGCAGCGTGAAAATGAACATTGTGAGCGTGGGTGGCTCCTACGACTCTTTATAAACAGAGTCATTACAGTGTATTAGGCAAAACAGCAGTAAATCAGCGTGCTGACAGGCCTGGCAGGGCTGCGCAATGGATGGCGCTGAGTTAAAAGGAGAAGACGGGCGGCGCAGACTAATATTTGATATTGCGCTCTGGATTGATCGGCTGTATATTTGCAGCTGTCATTTTGGGCCGGTTGCAAAATTTGAATCAAATTAAAATTAAATAGATTAAAAAGCCTCCACACCCTCCTGCCTTTATTTATTTTTTTCCAGAGAGCCTAACAGCCATGTTTCACTGTAAAATCTGACACGTTGATTTTAGTCTTTATTTTTGTTTGGTTTATATCTCCATTTTTAAGTTAGCTTCAAATCTAAGGATGTTAACTTCTTCTTAAGTTCTGGGAAGTTGTTGCAACTTAAAAATGATGCGCAAACTTGAAAAGAAATAGAGAAGCAGATATTCTGCGCTGTAGCCGTGAAATATTCTCACTTTGAGCGGTTATTGTTACTACAGCGAGGATACCATACGTGTTTATAAGATTTTTGGACATTTCTGAAGATTTTAAGACCTTTCTATGATTTTAGGACATTCCTAGAGTTTTGGGACATTTCTAGGATTTTAGGACGTTTCTAGGATTTTACAACATTTTTAGGATTTTAGGACATTTTTAGGACAGGTGTGGGGGATCCTCCACTGGCTTTTTTTTTTTATCAACAAGCTCTATTTTGCTGCTATTTTATGCACTCTGACACCTTATGGAGACTAAAATGTATTTTTTTTTTATTGTGAATTAGAAGATGGTTTGAGGGCCACATGGCGCCCTACTGGGGGCCAGATTTGGCCTGTTGGCCGTAAATTGAGTATCACAGACAGAGTGAAAAGCACAATTGAGCTTGTTTTTAAAAAAAATTCCCTGGACCCCCTAATGAGGTTGGTCTAAGCCCTTAATGTCCTAAAGTCCTGAAGAATAACTGTTATTACCCTCCAACATCTCTGACTGCCCTCCACTCAGAGCGGTCTAGAAGCGAGCCCGGCTCATATCTGTATTTTCTTAAACATGTTAACAAACACAGATTCACAGATCTGAACGTCATCAGCAGCAAAATCCTCTTTCTTCTTCTGTAGTTCTTCAGACTAAGTCAGTTTACTGAAGATGCTAAACGAGGTCATTTCAATTGTCTTTTTAAGTTGTAACAACAAATACAGACCAAAGACATAAATGTAGAATTGTACTAATGTTTACATTGCTTTTTCAAGGCAGTCAGTTTCTAAGATTATTTTCAGTAAGATCAACTTGTCAGATTTTACAGTGAGACTCATTACAATGCATCACACACACACACACACACACACACACACACACACACACACACACACACACACACACACACACACACACACTTGCACAAGCACGAACACATCATCATCATAAAGGTATCTACTTGAGGAGAAATTGGAATCGGCCACTCCCTTGGATCAGTCCGAGTATTCCTTTACCATGTCTGTGCAGGCTTGGAAGAGGCTGCTGCTGCCGTGTGTATGTGTGTGTGTGTGTGTGTGTGTGTGTGTGCTGGGTCGGGTAAGGCTGGGGGGATTGTCCAGGGAAAGTGTCTGCTTGGCCGTCCCTGGCTGAGAGGTAAGCCTTGCCGGTGGTGTGCTGAAAACCAACCGTGTTGTCACCGGGCTACGGAGCCAAAATCACTGACGCGTTTTAGAAAGGGCCCCCGGTGCAGGAGAGGACGGGGGTATTACGCACACACACGCACACACACACACACACACACACACACACACACACACACACACACACACACACAGTCCTTGACATGTACAATGCAGTTGCGCGCACACACACCTACTCAAACAATACTCAAACAAAAGCGCAGGCATATACCGTAACACAGAGCCAAAGGTACACCCTCGAATGCAAACACACAAATACACACACACACACACAGTCGGAGCAGCGAGCCGAGCCGCTGTGCCAGGTGGCAGGGGGAGGCTCTCGGCTGAGAACGAGCAGAGAGGAGGAGGAGAGGCTCTTGGCCGGCCTTGAAAGCGAGAGGCACAAACGGCGGCGGCGATGCCCAGGTTTGGACGCGGCCGGGGGAGCCCTGGAGGGGTTTCCTGGGCACGCAAGCAGGGAGGCGGGGAGGCTTTGCTGGGACGGTTTTTGGGCCGCTTTTGGGCCGTGGTCAGCCCCCTCTGTAACAGAGAAGTGTGATCCCAGACACAGCTGTCCTGTTCTGAGCCGGACCTCCTTGTCCACGGGCCCAGAGCTGCGACAGGGACGGGGGATGCTGCAGTGGCGGCGGCGGCTAAGACTGGGCTTACACACACCGCATTGTTCCCGGCGTCCGCGCTCGATGCTAAATAAGACGTTCCCTCTAAGCTGTGTGTGTAGCATGGCGGGTTTAGGACTATGCTAATTATCTGTGGAATAGAAATACAACACCGGGAGATAAGGCGCTGTGTGTTCGCACCCGGCCCGCTGAGGTGATCAGATAAGGCCGAGCCGACTGGATACAGGAGCCAGATGGATTGAGAACCTCACACAGCAAAAACCACAAAAAAGAAGGTCAAACTAAGAGAGTCCTGCATCAAGAGAAGCTGCACCCTGAAATGCTCAAAGGTCCGATGTGCAGGATTTAAGCGATAAATGACCAGAAATGAAATATCACATAATCAGTCAGTTTTCTTTAGTGTTTAATGAGAAAGTAGATTTATTGGTCCTTTTTATTCAGCTGAAAATAAAAATCGTTGTGTTTTCGTTGCTTCAGAGCAGCAATACTTGGTTCAATTGGGGGACATTTTTGCAAAATGACAAGAGGTCTGGTCACAGCAGGACACGTCTAGGAAAATCGGACATTTCTACACCTTTAGGATGTTTCTCAGATATAAAGAAGAGATAAAAAGATATAAAGATGTTTCTAAGATTGTAGGACATATCTTGGAATATAGGACATTTCTAGGACATTAGGACGTTTCTAGAATGTAAGCATCTTTACAGGAATTAAGGACATCTCCAGGTCTCCAGGATGTTTCTTGGATTTTAGGGAATTTCTAGTATTTTATTTTTTATTTTACAATTTTGGTAGTTTAGGGTGTTTCTTCTAGGACTTTAGGACAATTCTAGGCGTTTAGGATGTTTCTTAGATTTTAGAACATGTCTAGAACTTTGGGACTTTACCGAAAATTTAGCACATTTCTAGGATTTTAGGACATTTCTAGGGTTTTAGGACGTCGGGGGCTTAGCCATAACCTCTCTCGGGGGGTACCCGGGATCCAATATTTGCAAAATAACACGAGGCCAGGGGCCAGTCATAGCAGCGCCGTACATGTTTCTAGGATTTTAGGACACCTCTGGTATTTTTGGACATTTCGAGGTCTTTAGGACGTTTTAATCGCCTGGTTTGTTTGCTGTGAGAGGACGAGCCCTCTGTTGATAACTCAGCTCCTGATAAAAACCTCCTGAATAATAAAAACTGAATGAATTGTCGTCCGTAGAGGAGTTTTAGTCGGTTGCAATCTGCAGTTCACCGCTAGTCGCCACCAAATCCCCCTAAATTTCACACAGTCCACCTTTAAAACGAAGCTCTCCACTCATCTGCCGCCGTGTTTTCTGAACCACCAGGGAGCTTCACATCTCAGGGTATCCATTGTCCCCGCTGCCCCTGAACTCTCCAGCTACCGCAAACAGGATCAGGTCCCGACGGAGGAGGACTCTAAGAAAGGGAGACTGTGAAGAGGAGGCAGGCGGAGGGGGAGAAGGAGGGGTGAGGAGGAGGAAGAGAAGAAGAGACCAGGTGGAGGAGGGAGGATTGAGAAGCGAGGGAGTGAAAGATGTGAATTAACAGAGTGCCGGTGAGGTATTCTGGTCGGGGCTGGCTCACGTAAAGTGAGCTGTGGGGCGTGTAAAGTGAGCAGGGGGCTATTTGGGTCGTTTTCACATGGAGCCTGGCCAGACTCCAGAACTGAGCGAGGAGAGAGAGATGGAGGGAGAGAGACAGAGGGAGAGAGACGGAGAGAGAGAGAGAGTCCTAATGGCTAAGCCTTTCACGAGGCCACACTGCAGTGAGCCGTAATTGAAGGTAATTGTTGGGAAGAGCCGACACACACAGCTTCCCCACTGTTCCCCGGGCCGAGATGGACAAGCCTGGGATGACAGCGAGGGGGGAAGAGAAGGTGTGGAGGGAGGGGTGTTGAGGGTGAGGACCGTGGGGAGGCCAGGTGAAGGAGTGAGGGAGGGGGAGAGAGCGCGGGAGGAGAGAGGGAGATTGCGTTACCCCACCTCCACCGTCCCCAACTGTCCTACACGGCATTTGTCTGCTCGCACAATTGCGTAATTGTGTCCCTGCTAAATGGTCCGAAGGGCGGCCGCGGGATGCAGGTGGGCAGGCTCGGGTGACGGACGGACAGGCTGAGAGAAGACAGAAAAGACAGTGAGGACAGTCTGGCTTTTACCCGTTTTACAAAAAAGACAAGAAGCTGTTTATAAAACACTTCAGTTTACATGCACAAAATAGTCCTTTTTTTCCCGTAGCCTAAAGAAGACAATATTTTGTATATTCTTATTTGTGTTTACAGAACAAATATTCCTCTATAACTCCCGTTTACATGCACAAAATAGTCAGAATTTTTCCTGTATTCCAAAAAAGACAATATTCCCACAAAGCTGTTTACATGTCTCATGAAAATTAATATTCCACTTACACTTATTTCAAAATAGAAAACGTTCCTACTAAGCTTTTTACAAAACAAATATTCCACAAAAACTCCCGTTTACATGAACCACATGGTCCAGTTTACGCGTCAAAGGTTCTTGTATGAAACGTTAAAGTTTTGTTGCTTTCCTTCACATGAAAAAGGCATTTTTAGGGGCCTGAAAATGCAAAATTTTGAGTTCCAGAGTAAAATCTTAGAAAACACCGCCCCTTCTGTCGCTGTGTAAACTGACAATTCACAAATCCGGTGAGAACGGTGACGTCACAGCCGAACTTTGCACATGCTCGTGGTCTTCTTCTGTGGTGTGTCGATACAAAGTAACACCGCCAGCATGCAAACAATGGTGTTTTTTATTTATTTTATTTTTTTTACGGATCCGTTTACACGAGGATCGTTTCCACATCATCATATGAACACGGATTTTGTTTGAAACGCAAAGGAAAGACTTTTTCATTTTTAGGTCGTTTCCGTTTACAACGTATCCATGACAACGCACAGAGAGAGAGAGAGAGATGCATATTTTAAAATGGCTGTTTATACACACAAATAATTATCCTAAAACCCCCAAAATACCGAATATTCCAGGTCTTAACTCGGAAAAATTCAGAATATTCTCCTTGAAACCTAAAATTGGCTTGATTTCTTATATATATATATATATATATATATATATATATATATATATATATATATATATATATATATATAATAAAATATTATTCCTTAGTTATTTGAAAATTTTCTAATGTTTTTACAAATTTTTAAGGTAATTTTCTTGTCTCCTATAACAGTTGTTTTTTTTTATTTTTGCATTTTGTGAGACATTTGATGCAAAGATGCTTATTATCTTTTTTTCCCCACGTTTTTGAAAGAAATCACACAAACTTACTCAGTGTTTCAGCGGTTTAGATGTTTGGGGAAATGCATCCCGGTTTCACATTATGCTGTTTACATGATCCGTATCAAATTCTGAATATTGTCATATTCGGAATAATGGAGGAATATTTGTGTGCATGTTACCGCAGTCAGTGAAAGAGCTGAAATGGCGGGCGAGCCCAGGTTGGGACACCAACTTTGAAACATCCCAAAAAATACATTTTTTTTGGACAACTGCAGTCCAGTAAATTTGATCTTTTTTTTCGCCCCCAGAATCCTTCAATGAATACATTTCGCTCTTTGTCACACACACACACAGACATTTTCAAATAGATTTCATGAGGTTGTGCCGAGGCGATGATGTTCATGTGTGTGACTCCGAGCGCTCAAGTGTGTGTGTGTGTGTGTGTGTGTGTGTGTGTGTGTGTGTGTGTGTGTGTGTGTGTGCGGGCAAGAGATGGAGGAAATCACCTTCCCCACTTTGCCTAGCCTCCTCGGTTGGATGGGTTTAGCTCCATGAGCGCACTGGAGCAGGAAATCCAGATTCGCAGCCTATCAGCGAAATAGCACATATATGACTCCCCAGCCTAAGACGGTCTAATCAGGCCTGCCAACCCGCTAACTCCACCACCATCATCACCAGGCGCCAGATTGACTCCTGAGCCCAAATCGCAGCTCCTGCTTTACGCCATAAAATGATTCCTGTATTGGTTTCCCCTTAAACCTGGTGAAGCTAATGCAATGTAATGTAAAAATTAGAAGCACAGTGCTACTGTGCCGCATGTCAGCAAGTGCAGATTTGACCGGACGAGGCCGGAGGGAGGGAGGCGCGGCCGGGGGGAGGGAGGCGAGGCCGAGCGGACTCACTGACGGAGCGGAGGGGAGAAAAAAATCAACCCAATTACCCGGACGAGCCACTGTTCTGCAGCCTCCTGCGAGTCAGCTGATGATTGTGAAACGTTGTAATTTGCGATTATATTTAAAGAACAAAAAGGAAACGGTCATCTCTACATAAACACACATTTTGCATCGTTTGATCGGCCGCAGTCGAGGTTTTCACCGTCCAAAACTCAGCTCTTCAGGTCTTCACAGTTATTTAGGGCTCCCACGGTCATGGAATTCCACAATCACATTTTCCAGGCCTTGAAAGGTCATGGAGCTTGTAAAAATCATTGAAAGATCTGGAAAAATCCTGGAAATATGTTGTGTATGATAAATTAAATGACATGATGAGGAATTTACTTTCTGTAGCTGATGATGTGACAGATTTTTAATATGCGTCAGTGGGTGATGACACTGTGGTTATTTTTTTCACTTTTTTCCCCTCGTTTCTTCTCATCCTTCACGTCTGCCCACAAGGCGAGTCAAATAATGTCGTAACCCTTTGAGGGCTGAGGGGAGGGGAATAAAACATTAACTGTCTCTATTGTGTAGTTATTTTAACAATGATTTTAAATTTTTTTAAAAATGGCTGTTTTTTTATTTTTGATTTTTTTGGCAGTTTTAAAGGGAACATTTTTGCTTTTTTTCCCTTATTTTTTTTTTGATTATTTAAAGAAAACATTTCAGTATATATAAATATTTTTGGTCAATTTCTAAAGAAAATGTTTTAGTGATTTTTTTTGTCTCTTTTTGGTTTATGGCATGATATTACTGAAACTCTGGAAATCTCAAAGGTCAGACTTCAAGGTCACGGTGACCTCATTAATGATGTTTTTCGGTCGTAACTTCAGGACCTTGACATCAGAGGGATCTTGTGTGTGTGAAGCGTCCATGTTTTCACAGAAGTAGATGGAAACCTTTAGTGCAACTTAATTTACACATTAATATCATTTTCTACTTTCATTGAGTTATTTGTTTTAACCAACATCAGTCGTAATCATAAATATCAATTGTTCATTAATTTTCAGAATTTTAACCCTTTAAATGCCAGGTTTTTAGAATTATCAATAAAATTATTATTATTTTCAATATACTATATGCTAAGTAGATTTCTTTTATGATGGTATGTCAATTATTAGCAGCAACACTTATTTTTATACATTATTATGTTTTGTGCAGTGTCAAATACTCACAGTCATACCTCTCTACACACAAACTGCACTTTTCAAAATCAAGCTTAAAAAAATATTTTGATTCATATTATTTTCAACTTTTATTTTTTAATCAGCATCAGTACTAATCATAGCTATCAAATATTTTCTTACATTTCAGAATTTTAATCCTTTAAATACAAGATTTTTTGTCATGATGCCACAATGTTTTTAGATGAAAAAAATAAACAACCGCACAAAAATTAATTAATTTCAATATATTACACGCAGAGTAGATTCTTTTATTATCTCAGTCTGGGATATGTCAGTGATCAGCAGCTACATTGACTGTGACAGGTCACCTAGTGGAAATAGCGTGTATTTCCTCCATATGCCAAATATGGTCAAAATGACCTCATCAGGTAGAAAATAGTCAAAATGACAAATTCAGAGTCAAAAGCCCAGAATGACACCCAGAAATAATACAAGTCCTGTTTTTCTGCTCTGATGGCTGTGGGATCAAAAATGTCAGTTTGAATGGGTTTCAATGGAGCATTTTTTGACCTGAACAGTCTGAATGTAACTATTTAGTTTCCACAGTGTATTTTAGACTTATTGTAGGAGCTGAGCTGAACGATCACAGTCAAAATTATCAGAATGAAAAGCTTGAAAAAAGTGCCAAACAGTCCCTAAAGGTTAGATATGATTTGTCTTGTTTTTCATTGAAAAATCTGACATTAAAAAGTTTTTAAAAGCTGGTGAAGCTAATGCAGTGTAATGTAAAAATTAGAAGCAAAGTGCTGCATGTCAGCAAGTGCAGATTTGACCGGATGAGGCGGGGGGTGGGAGTGGACACACTGACGGAGGGGAGGACAGAAAAAAATCAACCCAATTACCCGGACGAGCCACTGTTCTGCAGCCTCCTGCGAGTCGGGCTGATGAATGTGAAATGTTGTAATTTGCTGATAGTGACAGAAAAGTGGCGCTAGATCCGGCAGAATTAGAATTAGAGGAATGAAAGACAGGATCCGATTTTCCCTATCAGAAGTGTTGCTTTTTTTTCCGTTTTCCTCGCTAAATAAGCTCGCTCATCTTTTATTTCAGAAGTAACCTTTTTGCCTTAATTACTGAATATCTGTGATCCGGGGTCCTGCGTCGCTGTTGGCATCGGGGGGCTTTTGGCTGCACACGCACACACACACACACACACACACACACACACAAATCGGTGGCAAGCTTTGATAATTAGCCAAGCAAAATGAACTTTAATTCTTTCTTTTCAAATGCTAGATCTGGCCCGTAATTACTGCTGTGTAATTAAAAGTCCCAATCAATCTGTTGGATTGCGGAGTCTCAATGAAAGAACAGGAGAAATTAGACCTTAATCCTCAGAGCACTGTCTCCCGCCGCGCCCCTCACTTCTCATGTACCCTTCACACATGTTGACATTCACGCACACACATTCACACACTTTTCACATTTGAAAAGACAAACCCTATTTTAACGGGAGAGCGTCTGTCTCTCCCTCCTCCTCCTCACCTCCTCCTGCTAAAAATGTATAATATAATATAGACCATTATGTTCTTTAAAAACTCATTACAGCGTTTGAAATGGGAATCTTGGGAAGTGTGTTTAAATATTGCCTCCTCCACATTGTGCGGAGATGGGGGGGACGACACATCGGGGGACGTGGCATGCAATTAAGAGCAGAATGGATTAGTTTCCTTTTTAAAGTTATTGAGACACAATGAAGGGAGAGGCTTTCTCTGTTCCCCCCTCTCATCATCTGTATTGATGGCTCCCCTGTAAGCCCCGCCGCCTGCCCTCTCTCCCGTTAATGACAGTTTGCATTTCACACTACAGAAGCCAAGGAAAACCCTTTGGCCTTCTTCCCCGTGAAGAGTGGCGAGATAGACCGGGGCGAGAGAAAAGAGGTGTGACAGAGCCGTTTGACTCGGCGGGTCGTGGCTGTCGTGGTGTGGAGAGGAATTAGCCCAAGACAAACATGTCAGAGAGACTAAAAAGGCATTACGTCTCCCGCACGTCGTCGTAACGGCCCCATTCTTCTCCGCTCACGCCGACCCCGAAAGTCACGGAATCCGAAAAGTTTTGCAGCGAGGCAGAAATTAGTTGGCTTACTGTATTTATGAGGCCTGCCGTGCAGTTTGCTGAGGCTTGTTTAAAACTCAGCTGTCAAAAAAAAGAAAAAGAAGCCTGCTCCCGACGCCGCTGTGCGCATGAAGGTTTCTGAATCCAGAGTATCGATTTCCTTAAAGGGATTTGCGTGTGCCAAATAAAGTCTGATTGATTGAAAGTTACACTAAAGATGTGTTTCAGCAATTAGCCGACGGTAGATGTTACTTTCCAGTCTAAAAGATAATTCAGGTTCAGCATCAAACTGCATCTTTTTTACTCTCCAAGAGCTGTTTCCAGCTTTAGAAAGCCACACAGATATTTACTCGTTTTGCTTCTTCTTCTTTGCTGCGGAGCGTTGCTTCGATAACGGTCGTCACGGAGACTGTAACTTCTGCGCCGTATCCATCGTCTCTTTGCTCTTTGCTCCTGCAGCACACGAGAGGCCACAGCAGCTGGTGCTGGTTGCATAAAACTCAAAATTTTGATGAAACACAATTGTGAGACGACTGCGACGGATGTTTAAAACATTGTTAGGTTTATTTCTATTGCATCTGATATCATTTCTTTGTCTCGAATAAGAGTGAAGAAAATATCGGTCTCTTTCTCCGTCCTCACGCACCGAGTCATGTTTCGTAGAATGTCATGTGACTCTGTTGTACTTTTTCTTCTTCTTTGGGTTTAATGGCGATTGGCATACATAAAGTCTCGTTACGGCCACCTGCTGTTATACATCATATGAGCTATAAAAGTGAAAAAAGTGTTTCCTTTCGTGTTGTGAAATACGGCTTTGTCAATCGCCTGAAATACCATCTCATGCCAGCGTAAGAAATTTTTTGCGATTTTTAAATTGATGTGTTTCCATTGGGCGTATTTTGTATTCGCAGTTTCATTTTTTACAGTTTGAGGGTCAATAGAAAAGGCCAGGACGGCAGTGGATATCTGCAGTACAATACATCCCTTATCCCTTTAAGGTGACCGCATGAATCAACCATCCAAAACTGACCAGCAGACCTTTTTCACTTTCAGCAGCATAACTTTTAAATCACAATGTCGGGCTTCATGGTCGAAGCTAAAACAAAACACTTAAAGGATAAACAAGGTATGAAGGTATGAAATATAACATAAGCCTATCTGATACACAGTTTTCCTAAACAATATGGGGTTAATCATTGACTATTCGGGTGTGCTCACTCTCAGTTTTACCTAAAAGTTGTGATAAATCCGTTAAAGATTTTGAGACTGTGGACTTTCTCTGGAAGATTTCCCCAATCATGTGAGGGCTACTCCTTTCCCTCTTTACATACTTCGTGTTAAAGCTCTGCCTGATACAATGATCGACTGTCTTACTTTCACTTTCCTCTAAACTCGGGGCACAAAAAAAAAGTTCAGAGTACCAGAATTTGCAAAACTCGAGGCGCCAAACGCCGTCACGGCGGCCTACGTCGCTCTCGAACCGCTAATATCATTTTGCCCCTAAAACGCAGGGCTTATGATTAAACAGCGAGCATATATTAAATTAAACCATTTCCCCTCTTTTTTAAAAGAAGAGGTTAAAAAACTGCATTAATCGTGTCAGGTATGAGAAATGGTATGATAATCAGCCTCGTTTGGAGTCTATCCCGCCACCGTTACGTGGACCGTTAATCCAGAGGCAGCTCCTCTCCTGCACCTGAAAGCCCTCCTGATCCCGACTGAATTCTAATGATCGAAATGAAAGGCATCAGCATGCCAAATCACATAATGGAAAACCCAGAACAAACGCCGTGACCCCCCCGGCCTTTCCTTTCACTGCGTCACATCTTATCTGACTCTTTATTCTATCAGCAGGTGCAGCACAATGAGGACACGAGTCATACGTGTGCTTTCTGCGGCGCACTGAGCGCTGTTGTGTTAATCTGTGGAGATGCAGACGAGGCTTCGGGCTGATAGATCGGCTGCTGATTGGGTTATTCTGTCAAAGATAGGAGGAAATGAGTGTCATCTGAAGCCACTATGATTGACATTTTTATAGTTGGGCGTACATTAATTTTAATTATCTGACTTTTTTTATGATTTAGTCTTTAAATGTCACAAAATCATAAATTACCCATCTTAATTTCTCATAGTCAAAGTCCGGCTCGGCTCCAGACTCTGAAAGAGTTATTTTTTAGGCGAATGTGTTTAACCGTTTCATGTTTTTATCCAAAGTTTTTTGATAACAAAGCTTGTGCGGTTTTATGCACTATGGCAGTGATACTGAACTTAAAGCCCCCGATAGGGTTCCAGGTGGATCCCCAACCGTTAATAAACTGATAATAAAAATAAAGTGATTCACACTGTGAATAGTCTTTGTTCTTTTTTTGTGTCCATAAGGTGTCAGAGTGCAAAAAACAGCACCAAAATAGAGCTTGTTGATCAAAAAGGAGCCAGAGGAGGATCCCCCACACGCCCGACAGAGGGCCTAGATAAGACACTAATGTCCTAAAATCTGACAAATGTCCTAAAATTTTGGAAATGTCATAAAATCCTAGAAATATCCTAAATCCTAAACATCCTAAAATCCTGACAATGTCCTCGAGAATATCCTTAAATCTGAGAAATGTCCTAAAATCCAAGAAATGTCCTAAAATCCGAGAAATGTCCCTAAATCCTGTAAATGTCCTAAAATTTGAGAAACATCCTAAAATCTTGGAAACATCTTAAAATCCTGAAAATGGCGTCTGAAAAATATGTTAAGGCCGTAAAAATTCAGCTCATCCTGGACAGAAAAAAAGTTTATTTAATAGAAATTCAAAAATCCTCAAGGCGCTTGCACGCACGCACGCACACACACACACACACACACACACACACACACACACACACACACACACACACTCTCACACACACACACACACACTCACACACACACTGGTCCTCCATCACTCCTGCCACCCTTCATCACAGCAGAGCAGCCTAATCACTCACTCTGTATCCTAACCAAAACAAAGTGGTGCCAACCAGTAGCTTTTAGCCGTGTTTACACTCCTAACTCCCCTCCTCCCCACCGTCCTCCCCCGCCTCCTCCCTCCCTCCCTCCCCGGCGGCTCGTGGCGGCATGGGTGATTAATTTGGGCCGTGCAGACAGGTAAACACAGGCCTATTTAGATGGCTTACCCGCCACCATATTTATACTCAACAGGACTAAGCTTCAGATAGAATATCCTCAAAGCTCCCATCTGTTTATTTTCTCTAACTGCTCCTTGAGCTTCGTCCTGACACCCGTCCTCTAGCTTCTCCTGCCTCCCCCGAGCACTAAGCCCGACTCCCTCTGCCTCCTCTCTCCTCCTCCCCCTCCCTCCTGACCCGCCTCGCTCTCAGGTCAAACTCAGGACATTTTGTCTTCTTCAGAGGAGGCAACTTTGTTTTATTGTTTCACTCTAATTCAAGTGAAATAAGACTGAACCTCCTTCTGAGAAATATTCTTAAATTTAATGTTGCAGTAAAGTTTATATGAACTGAATCAAATGCGTGTATACATATTTGGCCAATAACACACAATTTTTTAGGAAAGTCAGTGGTTTTGTTTGATTTCTGTAACTCAGTGATACTCAACTTACAGCCCTTTGGCTAAATCTGTTACACCTAAAATCCTAGAAATGACCTAAAATTCAAGAAATGTCCTAAAAATCTAAGAAATGACCTAAAATCCATGAAATGTCCTAAAATCTGAGAAATGTCCTAAAATCTGAGAAATGTCCAAACATCCTAGACACGTCCTGAAGTCCTAGAAATGTCAGAAAATCTTTGAAATGTCCTAAAATTCTTGAATTGTCCTACTATCCTAGAAAAATCCTAAAATCCCCGAAACATAGTAAAATGGTTCAAAACTGTGACAAACATCCTAAAATCCTAGAAAAACATGTTTGGGGCTGCTTTGGCCTCCTTTAATTTTATAAAAGTTTCCCCAAAGCAGAGCAGGTAGAGGACATCTCATTCTGTCTTCAGTGATTTGACCTTTCCGTCACCTGCGTATGTTTATCTTTACTTTAGGGAGTCAAACTTCAAAGTCAATCTTTAACTTTTTTTTATTAAAGATTACGTCAGCCCCTTAAAAAAATTCTTCTGAAAATTGAGAATAGATGTTTGCAGCATTATTTGGTTTTATCAGTTTTTTTTATTTTACTTTCACTCCCAATACGTTAAAACTAAGACAGAGACCAAACAAAAGATGAAAATCTGAAATGTTATTACTTTAAAGCTCGAATCATCGCTCTCGTTCTGACAGACTGGACTTTCGGCGTGACGTACTCGTGTTTTTGACTTTCGCTAGTACAGCTCGTATTTGTGATGCAAAGAGTCCGATAAGAACCACAGGAATGACAGCGATCACAAAATGTCGTCATGTTTGTTTTATCTCTGACTTTGTGGACGTCTGATGACGCAGAGACAGTTTATCTGTTCAGAGAACACTTTCAAATCTGAAAAGTTGATCTCACTTAAAATACTTTTTTGAAACCGATTGCCTTAAAAAAGGAAAGAAAATATAACTTTAAATCTTAATTCATGTTTATTCTTATCTAATTGTTAGGTTAGCTTATTTTTTGTCAAATTTACTTAAAAATGGCAAGTGTAATTAATTTAATTTTCTAAGTGTCAGCAACTTCAGTAAACCAAGTTATTCTGACTTAACTTGATCATCACAGGATTTTGCAGATGAAGTTTGGAGATCTGCGAGTTCTGATTTGTTTGCATGTTTAAGAAAATACAAACATGACTGATAAGTTTGCAGCAGAATACAGATATATAACACGGTAAAATAAAAAAGATTTATTTGATTAAACTTGGAATTTTTAAGTTGCAACAACTTCACAAAATCAAGTGAATAAAAACCTAAAAAAACTAAATAACAAAACGTAAAAAAAATCTTGATAAAATAAATGTAAAAAAATAAAAATAGAAATAAAAACAAAATTTTATATAATGCTGACATTCAGATATAAAGTCAACATAAATAAAGATTAATAGTTAAAAGTTTTTTAAAGTGAAATCAACTTGTCAGATTTTACGGTGGAGGAACAGTGTGGGAGTTATAATTGCCTCTAATTTAGTTTTTGTGTTTGAGCTAATAAATGACATTTACGTTTGTTTTTAAGTTTTTATTTTGTGTTTTTTATTAGAAGGCCTCGACATAAAAAAGAAGCTATCTGCAGTATCTCCCCTCGCACTCACATAACTGCAGCTTTCACACGAGTGCAGCGGCTGTCGGAGGTGCTCCTCGTCATGCTTTGCATTCCTGCAGCTGCTGCGAGCACGTAGGCCGACCTCGCCCAGCCCACCTGAGGTCATCGCCGGGGCAACCAGGCCAGACGCGAACACACACGTGCAGTAGTGATTGTGTAAGAGGAACAGGAGACGTACGGTCGTGAAAAACCTGGAAAAGTCATAGAATTTGCATATAGCTATTTCCAGGCCTTGAAAAAAAATTGAGAAACTAAATGTACCCTTGAAGTTTTGGAAAAGTCATGGAATTTGTATTTCACAAACCTGTATTAAAACACGTGATGTGTTAAAGGACGATCAGAAATGTGAAAATCCAACAACAATATCTGTTTTTACAGTTTCTTGCTGTGGTAGATGGTGATGATGATGTTTTTTGATATTTTTTAAAGAATTTTTTTTCCAAAATGGTATCAAAAAATAAAAGCCAACATTTTTTTAAAGAAAAAAATATTGCCATAAACTTTTTTTTTTAAATAACCAAAAATTCCCAATGTTTCCTTTAAATCTAAAAATAAAAAAGGTCAAAATGTTGTCTTTGAAAATTGCCCCCCCAAAAAAAATTTGCAGGTGTTAAAATGTTGCCCAAAATACATTATAGACAAAAAATAATCACCAAAATGTTTTCTTTAAAAATCACCAAAAATTGTGAAGGATAAAAAAAGCCATCATTTTGTTTATAAAAAATGTCAGTAAAATAATACTTAATACAGATACTTAAAACCCCCAAACCTAAAATAAAAAACGTGATTCCCTCCCCAGTTCTTAAAAAATGATTTTACTTTCCTCCATTATTTTGCACCCCTCCCATAAATATAGATCAGTTTATTTCAATATTGAGTTCTAATCCTGTTCTGGATCCACTATCTTTTTTTTTAACTAATAAATATTTTAAGAAGTTGTCATATGAGGAGTTCGTGCGGATGTTTCAGAGATTGTAGGGTTTTGGAAATTTGCCTCAAAGTCATATAAAAGTTTTTTGTTAAAAGTGTGAACCCTGCAGCTGCTCAGGTTCAAGGACAAGGCCTCGAACACGTATCTCTCTTTTTTTGGCTTTTTCATTTCTTGTCACTTGAAGCTAAATCTCCTTCCTCCTGTCAGACGCGTCTCCCTCCGCTCTCATTATGCAGCAAATGTGCTTCATTAGCTTGTCTGATCAACAGGTGCGGCACGTTAACGTAATCTCCCGGTTTTCTCTTCTTCTCGTGAATCTTAAGTGGATTGTTAGTGATGAGGACGGCGGTGGGAGGAGGGAGGCCAAATGAAAATCCACTGATACAAACCCCTCTAAGTGGTATTATGCATACACACAAAGTACATGCAAGCAGCATTAAATACATAAATGCATGCGCGGAGAAATCATGCACGGGCGATCGCTAATTTAATTACTGATCCGCAGATTTTAGTCCACAATCCTTCCTTTAAAGATTTACTGCACGCGCACTACGGCAAACATATCATACAAATGTTTTCTCTCTCTGTGAGTCCCATCATGCCTTTGGGCAGGGATAATTACTTATCAACACTATGAGTTCCTTAAAGGGGCGTCCACGAGCACACAGGCTGTCTGTTTGTCTGGGGATTTTTATTCCACCACCTCGTGGAGATGATTTGTCTATTATCTCCGGTGGATTTGCTCCTCTCTTCATCTGCAGCGCATTACTGCAGTCATAAAGCTGCAAGGTCAGGGGAAAGGCAGGAGGGAGGAGGAGGAGGAGGAGGAGGAGGAGGAGGAGGTGTGGGGGGAGTCCTCTCCTCTCCAGCCGACAGTGGAGCTTCACCCAGCAGAGATGTATGATACAGTAAGCATCACACGCCGGCCCAGCGGCCATAAATCAGCCAGTGTGGTCAAAATAAACATCCGTCATCGTCTCTATCATCGCCGCTGATATCCAGACGGCCATTTTTTCTGTATCTGTGCTTTATGGACGCCGTCTCAGCGGAGAAGACGAGCAGGACGAGAGCAAGATGACGTGTGACAAAGGTCTTAAAGCGGGGACGCTCAGCTCACTTTGCTGTGAGGGGCCACTTTTACGAAATGACGGATAGTCAGGGGCCAGTCGCAGCACACGTGCATGCGTACAGGATTTTAATACCCGATCAGGATCTTAGGACATTTCTCGGATTTTAGAACATTTTCTGATTTTAGGACATGTTGAGGATTACAAGACATGTCTAGGATTATAGGACATTTCTCAGAATTTAGGACATTCACTTTAGATTTTAGGACATTTCTAGGATTTAGGTCATGTCTAGGATTGTAGGACATTTCAATGATTTTAGGACATTTCTGGGATTTAGGTCATGTCTAGGATTATAGGACATTTCTCAGAATTTAGGACATTCATTTTAGATTTTAGGACATTTCTAGGATTTAGGTCATGTCTAGGATTGTAGGACATTTCTATGATTTTAGGACATTTCTATGATTTTTGGACATTTTTAAGATTTCAGGACATTTTGAGGAGTTGAGGACATTAGGGTCTTCGGCCTGCAGGATTTGGGGAAGATCTGCGTTGTGTATTAACTTTATTTAATACCGTAATGAAATAAACACGTAGTGTGCGTATCAGCTGTTTGGTTCCTTGTTTTCGCAGACATGGATGTAAAGTGTCAGAGAAACTTGCTTCGTGCACAAAGACATACTTTTACTGTTTATTGTTTATTTCTAGTATTTCTAGTTTTTGTGTTAAAGGAAGACATAAAGATGAAAATGTTTGATCACAGCTTTGAAAACAGCTCCAGGCGATGCACCTGTGCATTCCTGTGACCTGTGTCTGTCACACCTACGGACAGCAGAATTCTGCGCTCTTAAACATGAACATGACACACGATTCAGTTTCCTCAGAGCTGAATGTGCGTTTGAACTTTACAGCCAAACAAAGAGAGCTACTTTACCAGTTTCTCTGGTATTAGGCCCGAAATACCAGAATGCAATGCAGCTATACAAGTCATGATTTAGGAGCCCACTAAAAAAAAAAAAAAACGGATACAGGCTGTGGTATTTATGACACAGCATGTTCACTCAAAAACTAATTAAATTTTTTTTTAAAAAGGGGAAAAAGAGCTAAAAAAGCACACCTTTAACCTTTATGTAACAAAGTAATAATTTTGTAACATAATTTTAAATATGTGATTATGATTATTATATAGGCTACATTTTCCCTAGCTTTTTTTCCCCTAGACATTTTTTCCCTGTTTTTGAAAACAATTTTCTAAATCTACTTCTTTCTTTTAATATTTTTGAATTTTTTTTTTTTTTAACTTTTTTTTTTTTTAAAGAAATCGTACTAATCACCAAAATCTGAAAACTGCACAAGAAAAGGGACGTCTCTCCAGATTTTCAAAAGGGAGGGTGAGGAGTGACTCATTTTGTCTCACAGTGTCAAAGGGCATTCTGGGAAATGGAGGCAGGCGATGGAGCAGGCAAAAAATATCTCGTAAGACTTATTTTGATCCCCACAGATTGACTCACAGCGTGAGCGTCTAAAATGGAGATTTTCTGTAAATTGATCGGGAACGTAATCCAGCGGCATCCGGTCCTCGGCAGCCGCAGTGCGAGTCCCTGCAGAGCGAGCTGAAGGTAGCTGAGGGTCATCTATTCTACTCTACATGCAGACACAGTGCAGCTAATACCATACTTCACAGCCCAGCCTTAATCAGCCGCCGCACTGACAATGTAATTATGGAAGTGTCCAGGCACTGCAGTCAGCCGGGGAATTCTAATTATTTACAAGGCTGGGAAGGAGAGCCCACGGTTCATCTAAAACCCACGACCCGCTTCTCTCTGCACATCCCAAATCATCTCGAGGAGCGGAGGGCCGCACTGCAGGCAGGCGTTTATGAAATACACAAGTGCTGAGGAGACGCACACAGCAAGGAGGCAGAAACCACTCAGGAAGAATTTGATGCAGACAAACTTTAATTCTGCAGATGTATTTAGCTTGATTTCCTTCAAAGTCGGTTAGTGGAATATTTAAGTGTTTAAGGTGTCTGCTATAGAGGACTGAAACTGACAAAATTAGAAATGAATGAATAAAGAAATTAAAATGCCAAAAATGACAAAATTTATTTAATACAATACAATATTTATTTATGAATTTATTCATTTTCATATTTATTTGCTATTTTATTTATGTATTATTATTTCACATTATTTAATTTCCCATTTTATTTTCCATTGTACAAATGTATTTATTATTTTTTAAATTTTTTTCTATGTATTATTTTCCCTATTTACCTCCCCCTCCATTTATTTCCTCCAACACATTAACCTCCTTTTTGCTTTTGCACCAACATTTGTCACCTCTTTTATTTATTTATTCTTAATTTTGTCAGTTTCAGTCCTCCGTATACGACTTCAGTGCTGGACAGAGACAAACCTCGAGGCACACCTCGAGGTATGCTCTCTCTCCGTTTTTGTCCTTTTTTTCTCTTGCTTTTTGAAAGTGATTTTCTAAATCTATTTTTTTGCAATTTGTGAAACATTTTTTACCAAGTCACTCGCCTTTTTTTAAGCATATTTCTGAAGGAAATTGCACCACTTTGCTCAGGGTTTAAAGTTTTAAATACAAGTGAAGGGCAGATCTGAGAGCAGCACGAGAAAAGTGATATCTCGAGGCATACACCCTCCAAGTTTACTTCCAGTCTGCTGGTTTGTTTGTCAGCAGGATTACGGAAAACAACAGGTCCAGTTTCATGAAATTTGGTGAAGGGGTGTAGCGTGAGCCAAGGAAAAAATCCCTTTAATTAATCATGTGGCAGACGTACAAAATATTTTTCATTTACATTAACATCGAGAAGAGTTATAAAATTTTCCAGCAGATCTGAAACACACGACTGATACACACATTATTTTTCGTGTTTGTTGACATTGTGAGAAAGGTCATCCGGCTCGATGATGAGCCGCAGTCTCAGAGAAGCCTGAAGTTTCCTTATGTTTTTCACCAAAAATGGTGCAAAAAATAAACAAATATAAAGCGCTCTAGTAAAATATTGGACCACCACAAGCCCTCAGAACAGGTTTGTTACTGCTTGGTTTAACCCTTTAAAACCTGAGCAAATGGGCTTTATTTCTTTTAAAAACATGGAAGAAGGCATTTATCAACCTAACAAGATATGGCCTGAAAATTAGAAGTGAAATTAATCAGTGAAAGAAATTTAAAACAAAAAGTACAACAAAGATAATCCAGATCAAAAAAGGAAAAAAAACCCTGAAAAAAATCCCCCCAAAAAAGAGAAAAGAAACAAAGGAAAAAAATTAACTAAAATTGAAACATAATTTTAGATATATAATTATAACATTTCTGAAAACAGTTGGACATTTTTCCCTAAATTTTTAATGTAAGCAAATTAAAAACAAATAATACAACAAAGTAAACTTGCAGGAGATGATTTTGACCAAAAAAAAAGGAGATACCGCAGGTGTGACAGCGAACCAATAACCTTACAGCGCTCCTCTGCAGAGAGCAACAAACTCAAACACCCTGGGCTTGTAGTCTTTATCCTCTCCACTTCACACGGCGGCTGGAAGAGAGGCAGAGCAGCATCTCTCTTATCAGTGTGTATGGTGTGTGTGTGTGTGTGTGTGTGTGTGTGTGTGTGTGTACAGTAAAAAGCCTAATCTAATCACCACACACTCACTGGTTCCTCCAGGTGTATTACTGTACCAGGAGTGTAATGCAGAGAGAGGGAGAGATAAGTAATATTGATCTGATGCGGCGATTGTCACTCTGTTGCCTGCCTTGAATAGCTAATCTCTTTTCTCACGGGTCAGAGGGAAGAAAGGCGACAAGGGCTGCAGGTTTAACCACAGCCAATCGACAAATTGTTTTCAACGCGGGGCCATCACACGCCGGCCGGCAGCGTCGGATGTAAAATTGTGTCTTGCAGCTGTTGTTGGCAGAAATAATGATGCTGGTGATGATGTTGATAGTGCTGATGAACAAATCTGGGGGACTTTTGGCGATGGATTATGGTGTTAGGACGCAAAAATGAATTGTCACACTTGCAAATACTTGGGAATACTGCAGAGTAAGTGCTCAGTAAGTTAGTTTATAATTGGAGAAACTTGTTTTGATTCATATAATGCAAGATATTTGGGCCTTAGATTTTGTTTAATTACTTCGGCACTTTGTATGATTGAGGAGAGATCGTTTTCCACATATGGACCGCAATTTCACCGTTACGCCGACGATACCCCGCTTTTTATCTCCATGAAAACCATCACTCCTTCTGTTCTTTCAACCCTCACAAATTAGAAATGATCATCACTGGCCCCAAATCCTTAATTTTAGGACATTTCTAGGGTTTAGGATGTTTAATATGTTTCTAGGATTTTAGGACAATCCTAGGACATTAGGACATTTCTGGTAGTTTAGGATGTCTTGAGGATTTTAGGATGTCTCTAGAATTTTAGGTATCTCCAGGATTTCAGGACATTTCTGCAAGATTTTGATTACATAAGGACATCAGTGTCTCAGCTGTGTCCTCTGTCGGGGGTGTGGGGGATCCTCCTCTGGCTCTTTTTTGATCAACAAGCTCTATTTTGATGCTGTTTTATGTCTCTGACACCTTATGGAGACTAAAAATACAAAAACTATTCACAGAGTCAATCACTTTATCTTTATTGTGAATTAGAAAATGGTTGAGGGGCCACCTGGCACCCTGTCAGGGGCCCGATTTGGCCCGCGGGCCGTAAGTTGAGTGTCTCAGCTTTAAAGGCTGCAGGTCGTGATGGGAGGGAGGAGGGTGTGTTTCTCCACAACTAGTATAAATGACTTAATTGATGTTTTTTAAAAAAAAAAATCTAGACGTTTTGGTATACTTTTCGTCTCCCACGTGTCAGGGCGAGCTCCTCGTGTATCTCCTCTTCATCATCCCCCCTCCCCCTTACACACATCCGTCACCCGCTCCTCTCCCACGTCTCCACCTGGAACCAGAGAGGAGGGATTGATGCAGCGAGCACGCCACAGTAGTTTCCATTTACCAAGACCAAACATCAGCAGGCATATCTCTGACACCAAAGGGTCTGCCTGGGTGCCCCCGCCCCCCACATCCTCGCCCCCTCCATCCTCCATCCTCCTCCCCCTCCCTCCCCGCCATCTCCGTTTAATATAGAAGCTGGAGATGAAAAATGGTGTGCTTTTGTTTATTTGCCACCGATGCAAATGCGACCACAGCAGGATTAGTGAGTTCTCCATCTCTTTGCTGATAGCGGTGGGAAGAAAGAGCGGATTTTTATGCAAAAAAGATCTCTCCCACCCTTGCTATGACAATTGCAATGCATCACTTCATAGACAGTTTTTAATCTGTTTCAAACCAACCACACTTTGAACTGCTGGGAATGCGAGATATACAACTGTGGGTATATGTGTGTGCGCATGTGTGTGTGTGTGTGTGTGTGTGTGTGTGTGTGTGTGTGTGTGTGTGTGTGTGTGTGTGTGTGTGTGTGTGTGTGTGTGTGTGTGTGAATGTGCTGTATGTGTTTTCCTGTGATTAATCTTTGGAGTTGGTTTAAGCACACTGCTGACACAGCACAGATCTCCCTCCTCTCCCTCTCTCTCTCTCTCTGGCTAACTTTGTCTCTCTGTCTGCATGCCCTTGGATTTAGCTTTGAATAACAAAAAGTTTGTATCCTAATTCACTGTTGGTCCATTGTGTCCAACTTTTCTCACATTGTAAAGAAAAGCCTGAAAACTGATCTTTAATCAAAAATCTGCACAGCTTAAGCTTCTTAGATTTATAGACTCTCGTGCAAATTTGAGTCTGAGAGCTGCAGGAGGGAAGATTTGTTGGTTTTTAAAAGGTGTAAATGACAAAGAGGGCTGAAATGAAAGAATGACCCATCCATCCAGTGAAGAAGTCAGGAACCAGTTAGAATTTGATGTGAACTTCACTAAAAGCAGTGCTATTGTTTGGATGAAGAAGACTTTTTCCTGCAGCTAAAATTCCTCTCTACGTTTATTTTTGAAACAAATTTTTTCCCTTCAATTTACAAAATATTTCTGTCCACACTAGATCGCAAAGACGCCCCCTGACTCTTCTCGGCCTTTGCTATCTTCACAGCCTGCTCTCATTACAAAATCGCCACTTTTGCAGTGTTTTTGGTGCAAAATCTCAACGCCAAAAACCGCCGTTTGCATCCGCATGATGTGCCGCTGCAGTGTCAGCCTCCTCCCGCAGCTGTTGTGGTTATTTTTATGTGCACGTTGTTTCTTATCGAACCATTTGTCTTTAACTTCTTAGAGGGTTTTAACAACGAAGAACGCAGAATTTACTGCAACCGTTACCTCCTTCCAGGCCCATGATCTACCATTTTTTCTCAACTTCACTTCATCCAAAATCGATCGATTTTTGTGCGGGAAAACGTTTTCTCTCTCTCTCTTTTGTGTGCCGTTAATTTACATTGGCATTCATGAATGTTCATACGTGTTTACAATCAGTTTCCTGCGTGAATCCAGTGCTGGTCTTTTATGTGCAGATCTACTGACAGATTTACTAACATTTCAAAAGTGGGACTGTTTATTTTTACACGTTTCAACAGTGTTGTTTTCACCTTGTGAGTCGGTGTGTGTTATCGTGGTCCTGCTGTGGTGGGAAGGCTGATCCATCCGTGTTTGAGTGCATGTGAATGGTTCAAAACTGAGTAGCAGGTGGCACCTCGTACGGTAGCCTCGGCCATCAGCGTGTGAACGACCGAAGCACTTTTAGTGCTCAAAATGACGAGAAAGCGCAGGTCCGGGAACCGTGTACCGATTTGCTCAGGTCTGAAAGGGCTGAAGAATGTGTGTGTAATGTGACGAGCATCGGCGAGTGTTTATTACGAGAGCAGATTTCTGATATATCAAACAACAATAACAAAGACTCATGCAAAGCGAGCTGTTGTTAATTCAAACGCTGGCCTGAACACGTGGCGGTAAACGCTTTGTGGAAATGCAATTTCATATATTTCCTCCATAGCACTGAGGTGCATACAGCAGAATAAAGGAGATGGGTGTGTTTCCCCGGAGTCCATTTCCTCCTAAATAAAGCCTGTCTGCTTACTTTCCCCCTGCATGTTCCTTTGATTCCACGTATTCAGACGCGTCTCAGTGTCAGATCAAACCTTCAAACATCCATCACCTCACCCTCAGGAGAAAAGGAGGAAAACGCCAAAATCCCAAACCGTCATCAGAACACGCTCCACTGTTGTCGCTCCGACACACAGATACAGCAAAACTCTGAGTTTCCGTTTAGGATTTCTGACACAATTATCAAGGGCTACGGGCGTGTGACTGCATATCATGAAAAGAGAAGAGAAAAGGGGGTAAAAGGAGGAAAACACGGGCCTGTTTATCTTTGCAGCCGCTGCTGGCGTCCTGAGGAGAGTGTCTGGCTCCCGGTAGATACCAACGGGACGACACAAAGGCGAGATAAAGCGTTAAGACATTTTTTACTCATCAAATTTAATAAGCCTCATCTCAGACACACAGGTATTCAGCGCCGCGCTTTCACGGAAAAGGTAAACACATCCATTTTGTAAGCTCTTGCTAAAAAAAAAACACCTCAAACCAGCGGCTGACACGCATTCTCAACGTGTCAGGGTGACAATAAGATACACTATGAATAATAGAATAAACAGATACATATTTTCACATTTTCCTCTCTGTAGTTGACACCTCGGCGGCGTGATAAAACCCACATCAGAAATACTTTACTTTTTGCGCTCCGCCCTCCCTCTCCTCTCTCTCGGCGGCGGCGGGGCTTACCTGTGCCCTGCTCGACTGACACCTAGCATTCGAAACAGCTCGCCGGGATTTAATCAGTCGTCATTATGGCTGAGGAGAAAAAAGAGGCTGCGGCACAATGCTGACACAAAGACAGTCTAAGGGGATCTTTGTGCTGTAAATGTGCGTCTCACAGTGGCTGCGTGACAGCTGACGGCGAGCCGCTGAAACACTGATCCACTGTTTCCTTGTAGAGACATCAGGGTGAATACAGAGGTGCCACGGCGTGCGCTGAAAGCCGCCTCAAAGACCTGAATGCTGCACAACACCTGCATGGCTGCTGTGGCGGATTAGGGTGTCAACACACACAATGGCGGAGGGAACTCAATGCCTTTTGACTCGCCTCGCCACCGCCGCCGCCCCCCCTCTCCTCGTACGCTCTCTGACGTCCCCCATTGTCAACCGCTCTATTTTTTTATCACCCCAACAGCTCAATGGGGAATTAAGGGTGAAGAAAATGGCGACAGGTTATTGAAAAATATTTATACACTTTGAAAAATAAACATTTTTCAGTTAAAGTTGAGGGATTATCCCGAGGAGGTGACAGAGGTTGTTGTTTCCTGTTTCCGGCACTTCAGGGACTTCGGTGACATCTGTCGCCGTCTCAGCCTGGAGCTGCACTGTAAACGCACGACCTCATCTTATTTTAGAAATCCAGAAAAGTGATTGTCTTGATAAAGATAAATAAGGACATAAATATTATATTTAATAACTAATTTCCAAGTTTACTTACATTTTAGTTGTATTTACTTAATTTTGTGAAGTTGTAGTGACTTAAAAATGTTGAGTGAAATTAACTTGTTCTTTGTAAAGTGACAGCAACATAAATTTTGAAGCAAACGAAGTTAGTCCAACTAAACTGAACAGTTCTTTTTTTTTTTTATTTTTTTTTTATTTATTTATTTTTTTTATTTATGTATGTACCAACATACAATGATTACAAAGAAAATATTACATACAAATTTCCGTATATACCAACACCTACACCATACACTGTGCGCACTCTTGGTACACTAGAGGCCCCCAAAAAAAAAAAAAAAAAAACATTCAAACACTCGTACATTCATACCTACATATATACCAAAGATTTGACATAATCTCTTCTCATCATGCAAGTTCCTTATACATATCTAAATTCGTATATTTCATTTTTTATACATACACAGCTTTAATTTATTTAAGTTTTTTTTTTTTTTTTTTCCTTTCTTTTTTTTTTCCTTTCTTACCCTAAATTAACCATTCACAGTACGTTTTATAATAAATTTGTACCCAGCAAATGAAAAGAAAATGGTTGTTTTTAGTCTCTTATTTGAATCCAAAATTATTCAGAGTATGTCCCAGAATATTTTTTCCCATTTTTTTTTGTGAGTGCATAATTTGCCTAGATTTGCCTTCTTGACTTTTTCAAGTGTGAATTTTTGGTGTAATTTATTTTTAAAATCTAGTTATACATAGATCTTCCTTTGATTTCCCTTAAAAATTAAGATTTTTCCCACAAAATATATTGTATTCACTACATTGATTTGAATGTTCTCAAACTCTCCAAACATCACGTTAATGGGACAAATGTCTATTTTAATTTTGAATTCAAACAACCATTTCTGAACAGCCATCCAAAATTGGGCCACATATGGGCAAAAGTAAAACAGATGCATTAAAATCTTCCTCTTCAACCCCACAGAATCTGCACCACAGTTTCCTGTGATGTTTACAAAATTTAAGATGCTTATTAGTTTATATAATTCTATAAAATATCTTTAGTTGAAACATCCTTGAGTAAGTGTCTATAGCACTAACATATATATTCCTAAAATAGTGTTTCCAAAGAATAGGGAGGTTGAATTCATCTTCCCATTTCCTGCAGATTCTATGGGGGAAAAAGGCTGTCCCAGATGTATGTAAATAAAACATGTATATCTTTTTTGTTTATGTTCCTCGTTTGCCATGCATTGCACCTACTCTGTGGTTTACATACTAATAACTTAATTTTTTCCTTTTATAAAGCTTTGTTTCCATTTAATTAGTATTGCAGATAATAATTGATTATACTGGAATTGTTTGACACAAACTCCAAATCTACTACAAAACTCTGAATAAGAACATTTCACCAGAAGTATTAATAAGATCATTGATAAACATAACTCCGCTTGTAAACATGTATTCCACAGGAAAGGTTGACCATTTATTAATATATTAGAATTCATCCATAATAATTGATTTTGAAACTCATAAACGCCGTCTGGAGGATAGTATTGGAAATTTAGCCATGATTTCAATGCATCTTTGAAGAATGTGGATATGCCATCAAGGTTGTTTTGTAATATATAATCAATATGGGTATTTTTTAACTGAAAATAGATAAATAGTTTACTTTTGAAAAATTCATATTTATTTGTTAATCCAAGGCTAGATATCCAGTTTGGATTAAGATAGATTTTTTATCCATGAGGCTTTCAGAGATTCATTCATCATCTCTAGATTTTTAAATTGGTCCCCATTTTCTAGTGAATTGTACACGTGTTATTGTTTAATCTTATCTGGTTTATTGTTCCAGATAAATTTAAACATTTTTGTTCAAAAAGTTTTAGAAATGATTTCTCTGGGGAAGGGATTGTAATCATTAAATGCACAAATTGTGGAATGACTAAAGAGTTTATTAATGTAACTTTACCCATTAAGGATAAAGGAATTCCTCTCCATGGAAGTAATAGTTTCTCCACTTTCTTCATTCTATTTTTCATAATTGAATTTTTACGTGTCTTTTAAATTATTAAATATATGTATACCCAGAATTTTAACATCATTGTCTGTCCATTTCACTGGTGCTGCAGATTTTAACTGATAGTCTGTTCCAAGAATATTTCCTAGTCTCATAATTGCACATTTCTACGTGGTTGGCTTTAGCCCTGAATGAATTGAGAATATATTCAATTCCTTAATTAGCTCATTGAGAGATTCTTCTTCTGGTTGTAAAAAGAAAGTTACATCATCGGCATACATTGTGAGTTTACATTCTCTATTGTGCAATTGCAGACCTTTTTATTGCTACATTATTTCTGATTCTGATGGCCCAATATTTCCATACATAAAATAAATAAATAAGGTGATAGAGCACACCCTGCGGACTCCTCTAGATAGTGCAATACTGTCCGATAAATATCCATAATTTAGTATTTTACTGGTTGGTTGATTATAAAGTCTGTACCCATCTTATAATATTTTTCCCAAAATTAAAAAACTTAAAGAGTATTGTAAATAAAATTCCAGTTTACTTTGTCAAAAGCCTTTTTCCAAATCTGAGATAAACAGAATACCAGGTTTATTATATGTTTGACAGTCTTCTATTAAATCGATGATGTGTCTAATATTTTCACCAATGAATCTACCTTTGCTAAATCCTACCTGCTCATGATTTATGATATTGCCTATAACCTTTTTTATACATTGAAGCTATACATTTAGCAAGTATCACCGGTTATCACAGCAAAGTAATGTTAAGGGCCTCCAATTTTCCATTTTGTTGGGTCTTTATATTGGCCATCAAATTTTGTTTCAACAGCAGCGAAATGACACCTTGTTTTTGTGTTTCTGACAGAAACCATTGACATAGAGTAATTAAATGAAGCTAAAAGATAAGTTTGAGTTCATTGAAGAAGGTGGAATATACCTCTATCGGAATACCATCCAAACCACTAGCTTTACCCGGAGAGAAAGATCTAACAGCCTCGAGGATTTCATCTTCCGTTAAATCTCCCTCACAAGATTGCTGTAGTTCTGTTGTAAGTTCGTACCCTATTATTGGACTCCGGGAGGAAAAATATTGTAGTTGCAGGATTCTGTGTTTTCCTGCGAAATAGTTTTGAAAATATTCCACTTCCATATTTAAAATCTCTTGAGGGTTTATAATAGTACTGTTTGGTGTAGTTAAGCTGGTTTATATTTTTTTAGCTATATTTCTTTGCTGTAGTCTTAAAAACTGTAAGTACATTTTCCCCCGTTCCATCCATACAACCTTAGATTGGGTTATTTGGCCTATGCACGTTCATAGTATATGTTCTCTAGCTCATCTTGTTTTTGTTCTAATATTTCAGAGAGCTCCTGTGAATAAGCTTTGTCTATTTCCTCATTTAGTTCTTTAATTTCTTTAATTAGACCATTTTCTTTTTGTGTAGTTTCTTTTTTTTTAATTGATGATTTTTTTATACAGTGTCCTCTAAAGGCACACTTAAATGCGTCCAAATATGAGGATTGGCTGTTTTTTCATTTATCTGGAAGAATTCATTTATGAACTGTTTTGTATTATCAATAAATTCTGGGTTATTCAGGAGAGATTTATTAAATTTCCAGTATCCTTTTCCTCGTGGGTATTCTGATGTTATTATTTTGAGGCATACTATAGAGTGATCCGATCTCAGTTTTTCACCAATATAAGATTTTGTTATTTTTGAAACCAAAGAAAAGGATATAAGGAAATAATCAAATTGACTAACCTGCTTCCCTCGCCAGGAATATCTTATGGACCCTGGGTTCCGAAACCTCCATATATCCACTAAATCTAATGATGCTTTCGACTCTTCTATTTCAATTAAAGCTTGTGGGTGAACAGTTCTTAGGTATTTTGTAAGTTCACTGTTCACTGTAAAATTTAATAATTTGTTTGACTTGAGAGAGTTGAGCTGAGAATTGCTCACCAGCTTAAAATAATTATTTAGGTGGTAATACATCAATAAATTAAGTTTCCTCAACTCGATTTCCAAGCAGTTGTGTTAACTGAACTTGAGAGGTTGATTTGAAAAAAAATAACTCATTTATTTGTTGCTGATAGAAGTAATCAACAGTTTTCTTTTTAAGTGTAAAATCAGACAATTTTATTGTAATTAAAAAATCATCTAGGAAACCGATTCCCTTGAAAAAAAGGAAGTAAATATAACTATAACTTTTAATTTGTACTGTGCCATATTTAATTATTGTTGTAATTACTTAAATTGAGAACTTATTGCAACTTAAAAATGAGAAGTGAAGTTATCTTTTTCTGTCTATATTTTAGCAACTTCAGGAAACCAAGTTACTCTGACTTAACTTGATCACGACAAAGAGGATTTTGCCGATGTCGAAGTTTGGATATCTGCGAGTTTTGTTTTGTTAACATGTTTAAGAAAATATAAATATGACTGACTAGTTTGCAGCCAGCAGAACACAGACATATAGCACAGAAAACTTGTTTTATTGAAGGTAATAACTATAAGTTAAACTTGTCATTTTTAAGATGCAAAAACTTAACAAGATTAAATAAATACAACTAAATTACAAGTAACAATTTGATGTAAAGTGAACAGAAATTCAGATAAGTAGTTATATTTACTTACATTTTCCAAAGTAATTGGTTTCCTAGATTTTTTTTAGGTAAAATCAACTCGTTAGATTTTACAGTGGCCGGGTAAACACAACTGTTAAGTCAGACTAACTTGGTTTGATTAAGTTGCCGTGACTTAAAAAGAATAAATTAATTTCACTTGACATGTTTCAGTTCACAAAATAAAGTAAATACAAGAAAATCTTAGATAAACCTAACAAATAGATACAAAGTAAACATAACATATAGTTTTATTTATTTACCTTTTCCAAGGCAATCTTTTCCTTTTTTTTCTTTTTTTAAATTAGAACAACTTGTCAGATTTTACAGTGCAGCGTGAAAACAAGATGGCGGTAAAACGCACAGAGAATAAGGAGGAAGAAGTCGTGCCAGTGCAACAGATGGAGGCGAGAGCGGGTGAGGAGGAGGGGAGGAGGAGGGGAGGCTGGTGAGTCTTCGGCAGGAGAATTTGGCAGGACGGCAAAGAGTGTCGGAGCCTGGCAGCGCCACAAAGAGCAGCGGCTCTCGATCCAGCTCTGCTCCACACCTCTCTGGCAGACATGCCATCACAGGCTTTGTCTGCTCGGCTCTGTGTTCTACGGGGAACCTCGCAGAACATAAAGAACGAGGTGCAGGAGATGTGATGTGTATGATGAACAACTGCCCCATTATGTTATGGTTTTTTATGGTTTCCTCTCCACCGTTGGTGCTGAGCGTCGTGGCTGTGGTGCTTTGGCTCCAGCTGCAAAAACACCTAAATGAAAAATGTTGCCATGATGAGGCACAGGTGTATTTGACTGTGTGTAAAACAGATTGTGATCTGCGGCGGTTTTATTTGGAACCAAACACTTGAAAACATTTACAAAACCAGTCCAATCGCTGGAAAAATGTTGGCATTCTACATTTCTGCATAACACAGACACGTTACATTTCTACCTTATTCTGCAAGCAATCATTTTTTTCTTTAAAAACCCTCAAAATTTTGAAAGATTTTTTTTAAATAACCTTTTTTCCTTTAAAAATCACCAAAATAAAAATATAAAAAATTGCCAAAATTTTGTCTTTAAAAATCACCAACACTGTAAAAAAACCCCCAACAAAACGTCCAATAATTCATTGTCAACGAAGCAGCTCCAGACTTTATAATCATTACATCACAAGCTCGAGACCTCCCTCTCTGGTTTGCGGCTTTGAGAGAAAGAAGCTCACAAACATTAATGGAACTGAAATGACATACTGTAATTCTTAATTTAGGTGGTGTTCCCCTTTAAATCACCGTTTTATTCAGAGTAGCGTGAGTAGTTATTTAATCTGTGGTGGCAGTTACATAAACTGACAGAACGTCAGTAACGTGTGAAAACAAACACCTGTTTGACACATGCACGGACACGCCGGACTGAAATCTGTCAGTAAAATAAAAAAAGTGCAAACTGTGCAGAGCGTGCTAACACACCCTGGATAAACAGATACGTCCAGTTTAACTCGACTCACACTCCATATTTTATCCTCGTCGGGGTAAATCTCTTTAACGCCGCCGTAGCCTCCCCTCCTCACTGCCCTGTGGTGACGGTGCTGGCAGAGTAACAGTAATGCAGTAATGGTATCAGAGAATGAGGCCCTAAGCGCCGCGCTCTGACGGCCCGCCGGCTGATGATGGATGTCTTCAGAAACTAAACTACTCCGTCCTCTGCACCCCAGAGCGCCGCTGTTGCATGTTGGGATCCCCTCTGTAATGCCACAATGGATATTTGAGAATGAAAGTGTGTGTGTGTGTGTGTGTGTGTGTGTGTGTGTGTGTGTGTGAGAGAGAACATGCATGACTTTAAAGTGTTTGCATGTGCTGTGCAGAGTTTTCTGCGCACATGTGCTCAGACTAAGTATGTGTGTGTGTGTGTGTGTGTGTGTGTGTGTGTGTGTGTGTGTGTGTGTGTGTGTGTATGTGTGTGTCCTGCTTGAATGAACTTGGGCGAGTTGGAGGCTCTTAGCGTGGAATGTGAGGGATGTTATATAAACACATTACCGACGGTACCATCGTACAGCCGTACACACTGCTGGCGCCAGCCCACACTGCATTAGCTGACATTTTATACAAAAATGGCGAAAATGGAGCGTCTGGTGAGAACCAGGAAAGCCCGCGCCGCTCTCTCAGACTCTGTTTGGGTTCAAAGTTTTTCTCTTTTTAGTCTCCTCCGACTTTTGATTGCTGACTCTGCCTCCCGGAGGGACGGTCATGAGGTGCTGCGGTCCTTCAGTCTGCTTACGTGACCGGGTTTTACATCAAATACAGCAGGGATACTCGGCTCGCTCTGCTTTGGGGCCACTTTCGCAAAATGACAGGAGTCCAGGGGCCAGTCACAGCAGCCCCATACGTATTTCTAGGATTTAAGGACATTTCTCGGATTTGATCACATTTCTTGGATTTTAGGATGCTAGTGCAATGTTAGAACAATTCCAGGATTTTAGGACTTTCTCAGATTTTAGGATGTTTCTAGATTTGCAGGACGCTTCTCCAACTTTACGGTGTTTTCTATTTTAGGATGTTTAAAGGATTTTAGGACATTTTTGTGATTTTTGGATGGTTTCAGAAGTTAAGAACAATTGTAGGATCTTGTTTTTATGATTTTAAGGAATTCTTTCGGGCATTTCTACGATTTTAGGACATTTCTTGGATTCTAGGATGTTTCTAGAATTTTAGATTTTAGAAAAATTCAAAGATTTTTGGATGTTTTTAAGTTTGAAGTCATTTGTCAGATTTGATTTTAGGACATTTTTTGAGGATTTTAAGGAAGTTTCAAGGATTTTAGGATGTTTCTAGGACTTAAAGACATCTCTAAGATGTTAGGACATTTATAGGATTTTAGGACATTTTGAAGACTTTGGGACATTTCTAGGAGTTTTGGACACTAGGGTTATAGCTTCGGGGTGTGGGGGATCCTCCACTGGCTCTTTTTTTGATCAACAAGCTTTATGTTGATGCTGTTTTATGTCTCTGAGACCTTATGGAGACTAAAAGTAATAAAACAGTTCACAGTGTCAATCACTTTATTTTTAGTGTGAATTAAAAAATGCTTGGGGGGCCACCCGGCACCCTGTCAGGGGCCAGATTTGTCCCACAGGCCGTAAGTTGAGTCTCACTGAAATACAGAAATGGGAAATTAGTCGGACCGGTAAATGTGATCAGGTTGCACGACAAAAGCAGCATGCGGCGTACGAATACATACACACTCCAGCACATAAAAGTATCTCCTGCACATTTGCACACTAAAATGCACCAATAAAACAGTAAACAAACGCAGAGAGATGTGCACGCTCACAATCAAACATACACACGTGTTCTCCCGTGCACACCAAAACGAACACACCGACTTTGAAAAAGCAATTAATTCCAGATAGCACGGACATGAAAGGCAGCGGGATGCTGTGAACATTAAAAGGCACAGAAGCCCGAGCGTTGCTTTCCTGCGTGTCTTTAAGGCTTTCTCAATCCAGGCCCTTCTAAATAGGATTCAATAATGTCCAGGTTGCTTGTTTTTAACTTCAAAGATTTCCCACCAAACGGCTTAAGTCCAACACAGAGAGGAAGAGAAGGAAAACACTGACAACTCATTAAATGTCAACGTTCACTTTATTACATTGTACTCTGCTTTCCTGCGCCACCAGAGTGGTTTCACTGGTGACACTGCAGAGCACACTGGAAACCTGCTCTCTCTGCTTTTGGATATTCATGAAATCAGACGTCGCAGGACAAATGACCAGCGTCTGAGCAGAGCCGCTGAAAGCTTTGAAATATGTGCTGCTGACCAGCAGGAATTCAAGAGGTGCTTCACCTGACAAACATCCGGTTTTTATACAGAAATCACTTCAAGAAACGAGGGAAATGTGAGGAATTGGCCTTATACATGAAAGATGTTGATATGACATTAAAGGGTCAGTTCACCCCAAATGGTACTCGTCTCGTGATTCTCAAAATGTCAATGAAATAAATTTTTAAAAATTAAAAAAAAACTCTACAGCATTGTCTCTTTCCAAAAAATTATGACCCATTTACTCAAGATTTTAAGTAAAAGAAAAACTTGCCATAAAATAAATTTAAAAAAAACATCACCAACATTTTTTTCTTTAAAAATTGCCAAAATAAAATAAAATTCAGCCAAAAATTAAAAAAAAAAACACCAAAATGACCAAATCACTAACATTTTAAACAAGGAGAAAAAAAGCCTAAAATTATTCAGTTTCTTTCCACTGTAATGGGACTAGATGGCACTCAGCTTGTGGTGCTCAAGGCGCCAAAAATATCAATTTAAAAGACTAAACAGCAATGTCTTGTTCCAGAAATCACAACCTGGTTACTCAAAATAATCCACTGTCCTTGTTGGAAGCAGTTCTGTGTATTTTGTTTCTACCTATACGTTCTCATCCCAAGTCGTCACATGTTGCCGCTTTGCAGTGGACTTCTGCGTCTACATATTACACTCTAGGTATCCTTCTGTGTCTCCTGTTGACGTTACGGGATGCCGCTACCGTGATGTCATCACAAGCACATGGTGGGATGACGCTGCACGTGGTTATGTTTAGACAAAAAAAGCACAACCAGCCGGGCCGTCAACATGCTGCCACGGATGGTTAGGTTTAGGCAAAAGAGGCACATGGTAAGGTGTAAAAATAAAATATCACATTCAGACGGGGAGCGAACACCAGACTCCAGGATGGAAGTCCGAGGTTTGTTGAATCCACCCCTCCCGCTCTATAGGGACTGTCATGCTCCTCATATGACGTTGTTACCACCAGCATTTCAACCTCATGCCAATCAGCGGCGTATCATGCAGACTAAACAGGCACCATCTGGCAGTGTTTTTAACAGACGGCGCCTGTCCGTGTACAATGCTGCTGCAGCAGGTGCTGTCCAGCCTGCCAGCAACATATCAAAACACTGCGAAAAGTCCTATCCGGCCATGTTCTCAGCTGACACCGTCAAGTGGCGTATCATACAGCCACGAAAGGTGGCTTTTGGCATTGTGATCTGAAAGCCCTGCAAAAGGGGCGGACAACCTCAGATTAATAATGGGCTGTTATTAGATTTAAAAAATAAATTTTCGACATTTATTTTAGTCACTCAACCTCTAAACCTCAAAAAATCTAACAAAAAATCTGCCAAATACCCACTTCTAAAAATGTCCCAAAATCCAAGAAACATCCTAAAATTCTAGGAACGTCTTGAAGTCTTAGAAATGTCCTAAAGTCCCACAAACTTCCTGAAGTCCGAGAAATGTGCTAAATTGCTATAAATGTCCGACAGTACAAGAAAGTTGTAAATTGTAGAGAAGCACTGAAGTCCTAAAGACGTCCTAAAGTCCTAGAAATGCCCTAAAGTCCTAGAAATGTACTACAGCTAAAAGAAATACGTTTCTGATTTTTGGGGTGAGCTGTCCCTTTAATATGGGAGGTTTATATGATCGTCCATGGCGACTATCTGCAAAACACTTTTACTATCAGTTCATGCTGTTACGCTCTGCAGTTACATCATCTGGCGAAGGCTTTCTGCGAGTTTCAGTTGATGTTGAACTCGGATGACACGTATGTAAACTGAAGACGAGGGCCTTGGCCCGTCCTGCTCGCCGCCGTCCATCAAACGCTTTCTAAAAAAGCCCTCTGAGTTTGATTCGTGCAGCGGAGGCTGAGCAGCTGAACGAGAGAAAAGAAGGAGTTGTGTTACAGGTGTTGAAGAGGGAGGACAGAAAAAGAAAGAGAAAAAAAAAACGAGAGCGGTGGCAAACCTGTCTGCTTCTTATGAATTTGTGAAAACGGCTCTTGAACAGATCGCCTCTCGCTTCCTCTTCTTCTCCCGCCCTCCCCCCTGTCCGTTAACCCCCTCGTAAAGAAACAAATGTTTCATCACCGGGGAACGAGCACACGGGGATGTTTAACCAGGCGAATGGAGTGCCTCCTCCTTCTCCTGGGCCGCCAACAAACCGCTGGCTGGGAGAGCGGCCAGGAAGAGAGGCAAGAAAGCCAGTCTGAATGTCAGCTGGCTGGGCTCCGGCTGCAGCTACGCCGTCTCCCAGCACACCGAAAAACACACACTAACACACACACACACGCACATCAGCATGCAAGTACACGCAGTGCTATACATACAACACATATTCACCCTGTCACGCTGTTCACAATCAGAAAGATGCGTTCAAACACACACTCGTGCACAACCCCGAGTCCCCTGGCAGCGCGTCTTTTCGGCGGCGCAGGCCTGTGATACTGAGGCTGAAGGAATTTGCTGTGGATTACTTCTGGACTGAGGCGGGCAGCTTTGGCAAGGAGCGGCCAGGCCACTTTGAGGATTTAACCAGCAGCAGCCGCTGCCTCCCAAAAGCCCCGGGAGCCGCCCCGACACCGGCACACACTTACACACACATACAATCTCATCAGGCGGTGCGTCGAGGATTCGCTCTGACAGCACAAACATTCAGGCCTTTTTTATTGTTTGCTTGTTTTAAGGTAAATTGATTTTATCATTTTCGTTTGAGTATAGATTGACAGATATCTCAGAAAAAACATTCTTCTTCAAATGCTGTTGGAGTACGGCTGAGCAATATAACAATATATTTCCATTTACACAGCAACAGTTCATGCAGTTTGGCCTTTTTATTCAAATGACAATGGGGGGAAGTAAGGAAAAAAAGTTGATTATTTCTTTAAAAATTGGCCAAAAATTTTTAAAGAAAATGTCAGAAATGTCTGAAGAAAAAAAGCTAATTATTTCCCTTAAAAATCACAAAAAATGTTGAAGAAAAATATTCCCACAATTTAAGGAAAAATGGCAAAATTTTTCTTTTGAAAATATTTGCTAAAAAAAAAAAAGAATGGAAAAAAATGCTAAAAATAAAACAAAAGCTGGAATTGTGCATACTGCAGCGTTTTGCGTTGTTTTTATGGATTCGTGGTCACAAGGATCATTTTCACAATTTTATCATATCAACTCAGACTTTAAATCTCAAAGGAAAGAGTTTTCATATTTTATTGGGCCGTTCTCGTCTAAACGTGGCCTTAGACAATAAGTGCATCTTCACTGGTCTCAAGATTTGATTCGATTACGATTATAATGTCAACGATTCAATTCGATACGATTCCACGATACATCAAAATGCTTTGCATCCTCAGTTTTATATAATAATAACCACTTTCTTCATTAGTAAATACAACCAGATAAATATGAACTACCAACATCTCGGACATGAACACAGCAGACAGACAACAGGAATATTTACAGCAGAAAATACTAAAATTATGTTTAAACATTAAATTAATTGTTGCTGTCCAGCTCGACGCACCACCTGATGAGATTGTATGTGTGTGTCAAAAAGCAGTGTTGTGTGGCTATAATCGATTATGTGCTGCCGCCGCATCGATGCAGGATCGTCCACGTCTGCACCGTGATGCGTCTTAGAAACGATTCATTTCAACTCCTCTATCAGACAGTATACCGGTCATATCGATGTAGGGTCAAGCTGCATTTCATAACGCCGTTATTCCGCCAAGCCAGTTTGCATCTTTCCTCTCTCACACTCCCCGCACAGGTTCGCCTCACTCACTCACACACACATTCACACACTCACTTCACTGAGGGTGTTTTCACGTTTCAGCCCTCAAACCGATGACTCAGCATTTTTTGCATATATGTGGACACTCCAAACAAACTCAGACCCCTCTGAAGTGAACCGGACTTTTCTATCAGATAGACAGAAGATAGATAATTAGATAGATAGATAGACAGATAGATAGATAGATAGAAAGATGAACGCTGAGGTTGGATCAGTCTGTAGCTAAAGAAACTTGGAAACTCGGTCAACATGTTGCGTTGTTTGTTTGCTTTTCATTGGGTATAATTTTTTATTTTCGTGTTGTGCAGCTGTATATTTTCAAACAGGAAAAAAAATCCGTCTTTGCATCGTATTTTGATCAGTCTGTTTTTATGAAAGTTGCTTTTGACGTCCAAAATGTGGCTTTGACCTGCAGCTGAACATGCAGTTCGTTTCGTACAAAATACCGAGATGTACATTGTATATCGTCATTCAGCCTGAAAATACGTGAATTTGTGTCGACGCGTTGAGGTACCAGTTTATTCGTGGTGGCCACGAATGAGGGAGAGCGAGAGAGAAAAAAAAATGTGTGTGATCTGTCCCTCGGTGAGTGCCTTAATTATTCAGGGAACGTCAACACTTCTTTTCTCGGCCACTCCCTAACAAAGCTGAGCGTTGGTCGTGTGTGTGTGCGCGTGTGTGCGTGTGTGCGTGTGTGAGTGTGAAGAAAAAGAGCGGGAGAACATGCATGCGTCTTCACCCCGTGAACTTTTGACGAAACCGCTCTCTCCTGCACTTGGACTTCACACCAAAAAATCCCTCCAACAATTTTTTTCCCTCTTTTTTTCCCCGCCACATCCAAGCAGTGAAAATCTCTATATATTAATCATCCCATCATACGTGATGAAGCCAAGGACAGTGGAAAAGAAAACCAGGAGAGGAGGGAAAAAATCAGTGAAAAGAGCAGCGGAGAGTGGATGGATGGAGGAGTCGGGTTTCAGTAGGGGGCAATGCAAGGCTACACACCGAGAGAGCTGAGGCTGACTGCTCCCAGCAACACACACACACACACACACACACACCATCTTTTTAATATCAGCCGCACCACTGTATTACTGACGCTTTATGCCACATCAGTGCTGTTTGCAGAATGACCAAAACATCAGCGTCACGGTCAGCGTTTGGCGATATCATAGAGAACGCTTCAGGCGACGAGGGGCATCCCTGGAAATCACCCGGAGTGAAATACACGATGATATGACAGAAAAAAACACTGTATTCATAGTGCAAAAAATGAAGAGACAATGCATCAATATGCAAACAAAAACATGAATTACAATAGAAAATAGATGTTTAAAAAAGCAGTCCCCCTCTTGCAGCCATTAACCATTTAAAATCTGGACGTCACTCCTCTTGTGCTGCCATCAGACGCATTTTAAGAGCAGGAAATCTTTGAACCCTGAGCAAATTGGTTTCTTTTTTAAAAAATGTTTTTATTTTTTAAATTTATTTATTCATTTATTTTTTTTTAAGTTTTCTTTCTTTTTTTCTTTTTTTTATTTAACCTTTACTTAAACAGAGCACACATCAGTATACATGGACAGAACACTGACACTGAAGTGCATATTAAAAGCAAAAACACACAAAAGTCAAAGCAGACGTCAACAAATAGTCCAAAACATCAACACATGGCAGCATCACTCAAAGAAAACATGTGCATTTTACTTTGCTCTGTGGTGGTCAGAAGAGATTTAAATTGGGAGGTAAATTAAAGGCAATGAGCAACTTGGCAAAAAAAATGTCCCACAAATTGAAAGAAATTATTTAGAAAACTAATTTTTAGAGAACTGTATTTAAAATGATCATAATTAGACATTTGAAATATTTTTTATTGAATAATTATAATTTTTAATTTTTTTTCCAGGTCATGTTGCTCCCCTTTTTTTATTTTATTTTTTTATTTTACTTGCCCATTTTTTTGTTTGTTTGCAAATCTTCAGATAATTTTCTTGTACTTTTTTTCCTATTTTCTTGCTAATTTATTTAATCTGAGTCAAGTTGCTCATTGCATTCTTCCCATGTTTTTAAAAGAAATCAAGCCGAATTGCTCCGGTTTCAAAGTTAAGCAAAATACTCAAACACTAATGGCTTGTTGATCACATGGAGAACAGGGAGGCAACAGCTGTTTTTTTTTAACTTGTTTATTTGTTTGTTTGCTTTTGTGTGTGTGTGTGTGTGTGTGTGTTTGTGCTTTTATGCCAATTTTCACATGATTTTCTTGTACTTTTCACTAATTTCTTGCTAATTTTTCAGGCCATTTCTTCTGAAACAGCTCATTGCCTTCTCATGTTTTTGAAAGCAATATATTCAATTTCATATTGCAAAAAGGGTTAAACACTTCCTGCGATGTCTTGAATTCTTATTTGTGTGAAAAGCAAACCTCGAAAGCTGAATATTTTTCATAAAATACAATGCACTTATAATAAAAGTGTGCATCCCGTCTTCCCCCGCTGCTGCTGCTGCATATCCACACTCATCAGCAGCTTTTAATCTCGCCAGAATTAGCATATTCAAATGGTTTTCCTAATGACTTTCATCCTGCAAAAAAAAGGTAATTTCATACACGAGAGTAACTTTCGAGGCGGCAAAGACAAAGCTGAGTGCAGGGGGGGAGTCGGAAGATGCAGCGGTTTGATTGCCGGTGCAGCTTTTAATTGAACATGTGGGCTTCAACTTTGAACTGTAAACGCCGGCGCCCTGTGCGTGCAGGAGCAGCTCGGGGGGAGACTTAGCGCTGGTGTAAATGGCATATCACACACTAATACTGGGGTGGGAATGGGAGGATTCAAACCATCAGGCCACTGTTGGGTGGAGATGGCTGGAAAGCACATTAACACACACATCTATATGCACGAAACACACACACACACACACACACACACACACACACACACAAACGCTCGCTTTTGAAATTTTATTCTTGAGTACAAAAACAATTAAGAGCAGTGGTGCTTTGATGTTCAGTGCTGCCCTGCAGGTCAGGAGGGAGAGTGTTTCTTTATCTTAATTGAAAAAATTAAATCATTAACCTGATGCCACTGTTTCTGAATGACAAGTCCTCTGCTTTTCACTCTTTCCCAGCTCGCCCTTAACTAGCAGCGAGAGGGAACATGAAGAGACATGCTCGAGAAGAAAGTAGGGGGAAAAAAGAATTTCAATAACACAAGAAAAAGAAAGTTTAGTGGGTGTAATTTGATTAATAATGCTAAACGGAGGCTGGGAGGGGGCAAGATAGGACCGGGGGAACAAATTAGCCAGCACAGCTGGGGAAGGACTCCGTTCGGCAGGGTATCAAAGGCTCACAACACCGCCTTTCTCCTCCACGCCTCCGCAAACTCAAATTGAAATTCGGTATCTTGTCATACGAGCTTCAGAAGTGTCTCCCTTTATTGGGCTGTTTTTTTCTTTTCTTTTTCTTTTAATTTCACTCATTCATTCTTTTATGTTTCTCAACGGACATGAAAACGGCCTTTTTCTTTAAAAGTCAAAATCAGTTATTAAAAACGGATCAATAGTATTATTCCAGGCACAGAAAAAAATAGAAAATAAAACATAGAAAACATATTTTTCTTGACGACGGCATCGGACAGATCAACAGTTTGAAAAAAAGCACACCGTAAACGCACGCTGATCTCAATTTAACAAAATCTAGCAAACTAACGGGAAATAAATATAACTATTAGTTTTCATTTAACTTTATTTAATGTCTAATTCTTAAGTTTACTTTAATTTTAGTTGTATTTACTTAATTTTGTGAAGTTTTTGGCAACTTTTTAGGTAAAAGCAACTTAAGTTTTGAAGTAAACAAAGTTAGTCAGACTTAACTAAACAGTTTTATGTATTTTTTAAGTTGAATCTGGAGCCCTGTCACATGGAGTCACATGGAGCCCTGTTGAAATCTTTAGTTAAGTCAAAGTGAACAGTTTATTTTTAGTTTATTTTTAAGATTTTATAGGTGGAATTGTTTCGATTGTAATATTTTGTTTGCTTCCATAAACACTGGTTTTGTTAAGATTTTTAAATTGGTCATTTTTAAGTTTCAAAAACTTTACAAGATTAAGTAAATATAACTACATTTTAAGTAAACATAACAATTAGATATGGTGTAAACATAAAACAGGATTAATAGTTATATTTACTTACATTTTTCAAGGTTCCTAGATTTCTTTCAGTAAAATCAACTTGTCAGATTTTACAATGAACTTGAAAAATACTTTAAACGGTTTAGTTAAGTCCGACTAACTGGATTTATCTAAACACTTAAGTTGCTGTCACTTACAAAGAACAAGTTAATTAAATCATAATTTTTAAGTTGCAACAACTACATACAACTAAAATCTAAGTCAACTTAACAATTAAGTATGAAATGAAGATAACTTAACACTAATAGTTATATTTATTGACCTTTATCAAAGCAATCTGTCAGTAATCTGGTTGCTATATTTTTTTTTTTTAGTAAAATCAACAGATTTTACAGCAATGCAGAGTAAACACAACTGTTAAGTCAGTTTAGTAAACTTAACAGTTAGATATAAAGTAAATATATATTAGGTTAATACTTAAATTTACTTACATTTTTCAAGGTAATCAGGTTCCCAGATTTTTTTGAGTAAGATCAACTCATCAGTTTTAACAGTAATGCAGAGAAAACACAACTGTTGAGTCAGACCAGCTTGGTTTGATTAAGTTGCTATCACTTTGAAAGCACAAGTTCATTTCACTTGTCATTTTTAAGTTGCAACAGCTTCACAATATTAGGTAAAACAACTCAAATGTAAAAAAACTTCACAATTATAAACATAAATCAAAACTAATAGTTATTTTCACTCACATTAATCAAGGCACCGTAAAAAGAAACTAATCGACTTCAAGGAGACAAGTTGAGGTGATTTTGTAATGATTCAACTTCTCAAATTCAGTCAACTTAAAAATTTCAGGCCGCCAGGACGGACACTAACTTTTTTATTTGAAACAAATAGTTGTTTTTTTTTAAGTTGTTTTTTCAGATAAGCTTGTGTTTTTTTTACAGTGTACTGAGTGGTTTGATTAAGTTGCTATCACTTAAAAAGAACAAGTTAATTTCACTTATTTTTTAGTTAATAAAATGAAGTGAATACCACAAAATTTTAAGTAAACATAGCAAAAAGATATAAACATAACGTAAGAATAGTTATATTTGCTCACTTTTTTCAAGGCAATCGCTTTCCCAGATATTTTTTTTAAGTCAGATCAACTTGTCAGATTTTATAGTGCATTAAAACTCAGATGAAGCGGCTCATAAGAAGCTTAAGTGACTCACATGAAATCAGCTCGTGCACATCAGCGAGCAAAAAAAAAAAAAAACAAGAAAACATCCTGATACAATTAACCGTGGAGATGCATACGATTCTCCAAAAGATGTTTCATTATGTTCAGATGCCCACGACGTGCACACACACATCCCCAGATAACGACTCGGCCCCGCGCAGAGATAAGTGTGGGATAGATGGTGTGTGTGTGTGTGTGTGTGTGTGTGTGTGTGTGTGTGTGTGTGTGTGTGTGTGTTGGTTGGGAGTGGGAGTCAGCTTGTCATAACACATCTAGCGTTTAGCGGGCTAATCGTGGGAGACGACCATGTTGTTTTGATCACCTGTAGTATTACGGCGAATGTAAATAAAGGCTTACACTGGAGGCCTGTCACTCCGGCTGTCTGAGGGCTGCGGCAGAGAGGAGGGGTGCTGATGGTGGCGGCGGTGGTGGTGGAGGGGGCGGTGTGACCAAGGTAAGAAAATCACTCCTTCTTATCTCTTTTCCTCTGACCTGAAACAGTCAAACTGCGGTGCATGAAGTCACAGAGAAAAGAGCTGGCGGAGGGGAAAACACACACACAGGAGTAATCTCGATGGGAGACGTTAAAAGGAGCTCCGCGCGGTGATACATCATTGTCAAATTAGTCGTGACACCCCGGCGTAATTACCGTAAATAAACAAGATTGTGGCAAAGAACATTTTTGACTCTGTTTTAGAGTCTGAGCGTCTTTAACCGAGCTAAAAGTAACAAAACCACAACGTTGGAAACGCTCTAAATAAAGCAGAACGTAGGGGTCGACTGATATTGTGTATTTTCAGGGCCGATACCAATTATTAGTAGTTAATGAAACCGATAACCGATATTTGGAACCGATACGTATTTCCAGTAAACATGCAAATCTTTCTGCCAGTATTTAGAATTTTGGAATTTAACAAACTCCAACACAAAACTTACAAACTTAAATGCATTTAGTGAACGTTTAATAAAAGTAAATACAACAATATTTTAAGTAAAGCTAACAGAGAGTAAACATGATGTAAGAACACTTTAATTTATTTATCAGTTTCAAACAATTTTACTAAACATTGCAACTGGTCAGTGTTGATTTGTGGCTAATTTTAACAACTTTAACAAACTGTTTATAATCCTGCTTTTTATAAAGATGAGTGTGTTTTGTTTGTAAAATCTTAATTTAAGAAGTAACGAAGAAGTATATCAGCTGCTAAAGAACTGTAGTGGCGTATAAAGTCAAATAATGGCTCTAATTTAAAAAGCGTCATCAATTTACTAAAGTACTTTTACTTTTACCAAAGTGTAATACTTTAGTTCATATGTTTAAAAAACCCCAAAACATTTATTGTTTAATCTTCACCATTTTCACTCCCGCCATCTAAAGTTTCTACTATATAGACAACATCAATGATTCAGTAACAACAAAAAGTTTAGTAACAAGTTTTATTCATACTATTGGTCTAATTTTTGACACTCTTTGGATAATTTTCCAAATCTTGTAATTCGGAAAAAATACCATATGCGCCATACATACATCATTACCATACGCATTTTGGATACTTCCCTTTTTTCTTTAACGAATGAATTGTTTCACTTATAAAACACCACAAAACTGGAAAGTCCCATATCCACCTCATTAGGTGTCCCCAAACCCCCCCAAATATTGATGTTTAGTGTAAAATTGCTGTAATTGATTATTAAGATAGTTCCAGATTAGTTAAATGTCAATCGAGTAATCGACTTATTGCGGTTTAACTTTTGCGTAAATGGAGAGATTAGAAATTAAAATAAAAATAAACAGAAAATACAACGTTTTTTGCTGTTATCAAGTTTTGTTTTTGAATATGTAACATTAACATTTAGTACAGTTTGTGCAGAAAAAGCAGTTTTGACAGTAAACGATAATAGTAGGTTTTAATTTTTTTTTATGTCTTTGCTTCCACAGTGTCTACTCTGCAAGATAAAATCTTGTGCTTTTGCGCCATGAACCAGTTTCCCTTCTATAATCTGACCAAAGTTTAAAACGCCATCTTTTCGAGTGTATTAAACATTTTGGAAACTATCTTGTTTGTTTACATTAATTCCACTGGTGTCTCAGAGGCGGCGTGTTGCTGATTTATTGATGCTAAAACACCAGACTCAGCAGCTTGAAGCTGAGGTGAGGGGGTGCCACGTTCGTTGACTTTTGGCCTGCACCTGCGTTTTCACACTCTGTTTGATCTGCGGTTTAGCACACATGCTGTACAGTATGTTGCAACAGTCACCTTAAAAGACCAGTACAAACCCTTTCAAGTCGCTATCTCTTTCCCACTGCACATGTAACCAGCTGCTATCTGGGTGAAGAGGCCTCCAGTGGAACTTCCAATAGTACTCGTAATTTTTTTTTCCATCTGATGGCATCATTACGTACAGAGCGGTGAAAAGACAGAGATCAGGGTTCATACTGCAGTGAAAATATGGAAAAGACATAGAATTTGCAAATAACAATTTCCAGGGCTAGAAAAGTTTTAGTAAACAAAAATTTGCCTGAAAGTTTTGGAAAAGTCATTGACTTTTGTTTCAAAAATCTCCTTAATACATGATTGTACTAGGACCGTCAGAAATCTGAAAATTCAACAATAATTTCTGTTTTTTACAGTTCCTGGCTGTGATAAATTATGTTATTTTTTTAGAGAAAACATGCCCCCAAATCCATGGGCAAAAAAATGTTTTTTATTTATTTATTTCTTAAAAAGCCCAGATATTTTAAAGAAGAAAATTTACAAACAAAAAAATTGCCAAATTTTTTTAAAGAGACAAATAATCATCAAACATTGTTGAGGAAAAACAAAATCTTCTTTAAAAAAAGAAAAAAAAAAATCCAAAACTTTTAGACAACAAAAAAAACAAAAAAATTATTTAGACACTTACTAACACTTACCATCCCCCCCCCCAAAATTGCTAAAATCTTTTTATTAAAAAAAAATTGTTGCCTTGCCTTTTTCATAGATTCAGATGAATGCTTTCTTTAAAAATCGTCAGTAAAATAAATACAAAACATGCCCATTTTAAGTTGTATGCCCCTCCCTTAATGCCAAAATTAAAAAAAGTACTAAAAAAATTATTTGACATGCCTCCCCCATTTTGCACCAGCCCCTCCACTCTCATAAATAACAATTAGTCCCTTATTTATATTTAGATATTCAGTTCTAATCCGTTTGAATTTTTTAAATAATATATATTTTTAAAATTTATAATAATGAAAAACAACCGATAAGGAGTATCTGTGGTTGTTTCAGTGAGTGTACAGCCTTTAAAATTCCCTCAAAGTCCTGGAAATGTATCAGTAAAAATGAACCCTGAGAGATGTTTGCCTTTCTTCACCATCATTAGAGCTTTTCTTTTACAAAATAAAATGTTAATACTCCCAAGTGCATTCTGCGGAGGTAAAATATAACAATATCTCTTTGCAGACACGAGAATATTAGCGACAGAGGGGCCATTGTGACTCCGAATGAACATACTTTTAGTTCATCTCTGCGGTGTAATGATGTCTTATAATCCCACATCCATATCTGCACCGACTCCCGCGGGCCACACCCATATTTGGAGACTAATATAATGACTTTATATTCAGTTGAACGGTACACAATATAGTTAGATTATGCTTATTCGTCCCAATACATAAATATGTCATCTCTCGGGCAAAAGCTCTCGATTGTGCCTTGAATGAGGCAACAGGATCCCAGCGCACAATCATCTCTGTCCGTGAGTCTTTCAGAAGTTGAAGGATTTCATACAACACTTTTCACCGCCGTCTTATTTTCTCCCTTTTGAAAGAGAGGGAGTTGATTTTTTTTTCTCCCCTCCCTTCTCTCCCCCGGTTTAACTTGGGCTATTTCAACCCGACTGAAAAAAAAGTAAATGTGTTTCTAGGCTGCTTTCAGTCTGAGCTGCACAACTTATCTCCCTCTTCCTCTTTGTTATTAAATGCAGTGAGCGAATGATCGGCGTTTCTCTAAGGGACACAGAGTGAGTCAAAAATCTAAATGGGGAGGCACACTCCCTGCATTACCATAAAAAAGGGGGAAAGAGGTGTGTGTGTGTGTGTGTGTGTGTGTGTGTGTGTGTGTGTGTGTGTGTGTGTGTGTGTGTGTGTGTGTGTGTGGAGGGTTTTTTTTTCAGCGTATCTCATGTGGAGGGGTGGTCGTGAAGCCCTTATCGGTTCACCAACAGGAGAACGGAAATGATTAACATCTAATTTAACCCAATCTCCTGCTCAATGGGCCGCCATTCAAAGGGACGCATCTATATGTATTTAAGAGGTAATCACTGGTCGGACCCCCGCTCTCAGGCGCCCCCCTTCCTCCCCTTTTGTGCGGCGGGATGACACACAAACATATTTCCATCTGAAAGGCGGGCCTTGGTGGCTAGATTTCTGAAGGAGAATCGCTGGTGTTATTGTCGGCTGTGTGCGGCGGGCCTCACTGTACTCGTGAGTGTGCGAGTGCGAATGCATCCGAGTATGTTAATGCTGCAGGGACCGTGTGGTCTACAGTCAGGCCGACCGCTGCTCAGAATAGTCAATCATAAATCCTTGTTCAAAAAAATATAAAGCAGTTTTTCTTTTTTCACAAAACAGGTAACATTTTCATCTATTACACACAGACGGCATTGATTATTTAAAAATATAATCCTGCATAACACTACAAATCTGTGGACTCACCTTTGAGACTGTGGAAGCAGTAATAATGAACTTATGGTCCCCGTTAAGGTGCCAGGTGGCCCCCCAACCATTTTCTAATTCACAATGAAAATAGTGATTGACAGTGGGAATTGTTTTCGTCTTTTAGTCTCCATAAGGTGTCAGAGTGCATAAAACAACATCAAAATAGAGCTTGTTATAAAAAAAGTGGCAGTGGAGGATCCCCCACACCCTCGACAGAGGACACAGCTAAGACACTAATGTCCTAAAATCCTAGAAATGTCCTGAAATCCGAACAATTGTCTAAAATCCAAGAAACTACCGATAGTCCCAGAAACAAACTAAACTCTGATGAATGTCCTAAAATCCCCGAAACGTCTTAAAATCGTAGAAACTTCAATCCAAAGTCCTAAAATCTGAGGAACAGACAGGAATCTGATAAATGTCCTAACACCCTAGAAATACCCTCAAATCTCCAAAAAGTCCAAAAAATCCTAGAAACGCCCTTAAATCCTTGAAATGTCCTACAAGCTCCAGAGTCCAAAAACAAGGTACTCAGGATAGCCCCAATAGTCTTGTGACCCCGCAGGTTCATCTTGTGTCCCCCTGCAAGGGTTTACACGATCGTCACATCACATTATTTGGGTTATTTCCTACAGAAATAGAGTTTGAGCAACATCCATAGGAATGAATGGGGCCCCACCACTTGTACTGTATCCAGGTCTGTTTATACATCCATGTATAAGCTGTGCTTACAAAGGCCCGGGCTCTTGTTAACTTTAGTATTTAACACCTACTCTGTCAGTATGTAAACTTTTTTGTTTTCACATACTTAGAGTTACATGTTGACACTTTTTTTTTATGGTAACTCGTTAGCATGCTAACAGGCTAATCATTATTAGCTTTAGCATGTTAGCTAAACCGGAATCGGCTGAAACTGGTCTGAAGTTTTAGAGGTTTACAAGTGTAAATATTCACATGTTGGTGGCAGAAGATGAAATCAAAGTCATTAAGACTCATCAGATATGGAGACAGTGAGTGTCTGTTTGAAATTTTGTGATAATCCATGGAGTATTTGTGAAATTGTGTCACTCTGGAGCAAAGTTTTTGGCAGAATGAGGTATCCACGCTGTTAGCGTTGCAGAAAACGTCACTCAGCAGCACCTGTCTGTGTAAAAACACCATCCAACATAATCAATACCGCTCCGTCCTCTCTGCAGCACTCTCTGTGCACACAGTGAAAATTGCAGCCTTTGTGGTGTAAATTCCTAACATGCATTATATCAGGAATTATCAAAGTGATGCAAGTTTTGTCATGATAATTTTTTGTCTTTTTTTTTTACGGCAGCCACACGCTGCAGTGTTTGAATTCCCACCTTGCCTGTGAGTACGGGAAGTGGACAGATTTTAAAGCCAACTCTTTCATCCTTATGTCTTTTAAATCTACCAGAAGAAGACTTTCAGATTAAAAAAAGAATATTTTTTCAAAGATTGCCTGGACAAAATGCAAAGGATAAGTGAGAATGGAGTGTGAAGACGAATCCAGGCCACTGCTGAATGGAGATGAGAGAGTGTGTGAGGAAAGTGTGCGGCCACCGAGCGTCAGGTTCACCCCGGGCGAAGCCTGGCAGAGGAGCTGCTTCATTAGGAGGGGGGGTGGGGGGAGGTGGCGTGAAGATCTCTCCGGAGCTTTCTATCAGTGCAGATTACATGCATGTAGCCGCGGTCAAAGAGAGGCGAGCGAAAAAGTAAGTGTAAAATAAAGAAGTTGGAATCAAAAGGGTCATGTGCAATCTGTGCAATGGGGGTGATGACAGGTTTGCCTCACACCTGAGCTGTATTATGCATTCCATAATCGGACGACACACACACACACACACACACACACACACACACACACGCACACACACTCACAGCAGCAGCAGCAGGGTTGTGTTGGGTTTCTCTGACAAGGTGAACTTCATGCATCGTGTACATGATATATAACTCCAGAGTGGCGAACAAAAGCGGGCCAGACAGAGCGAGAAAGAAGGAAAAAGAAGAAGAGGAACACTCCTCTTCTTCTTTTCTTCCTCTCCCGCCGTCGGCTGCAAGGTTTATTTTTTGTCTTTTCCTGGACGAGTGACAAAGGCAGCGCTAGCTAGGTGACCTTCGTCTCCGTCCTCTCTTTCATGATGGAAAAAACACAGGGTCAAGTCCATTCATCCGCCACTTCAGCTTGTCTTTTTCTCTCTTTTTTTTTTTTTTGGAGTGGTTAAAGCTGTAAAAAAAAAAAAGGCGATGCATACATTTTCTCACAAGACTCAGTGATGAATGAAATTACACTATGTCCAGAAATGACAAAAAAGAAACTGTTGGCCACTAAAATCCTTCAACAAACCTTCTACAACAGTGATACTCAACTCGCGGCCAGCGGACCAAATCTGGCCCCCGATAGGATGACAGTGGCCCCCCCAAACATTTTCTAATTGATAATAAAAATAAAGTAATTCACACTGTGAACTGTTTTTGTACTTTTAGTCTCCATAAGATGTCAGAGTGCATAAAACAGCATCAAAATAGAGCTTCGATCAAAAAAAGTGACAGTGAAGGATCCCCCACACCCCCGACAGAGGACACAGATAAGACACTGATGTCCTAAAATCCTACACACATCCAAAAATCCTAGAAATCTCCTTGAATCCTTGAAACATCCCAAAATCATAGAAATGTCCTAAAATCCTAGAAACGTCCTAAAATCCTTTAAACGTCCTAAAATCCCAGAAATGTCCTGAAATTCAAGAAATGTGCTTAAATTCTTCAAACCGGCTCACAGGCCACAACAAATGAGGGAGATGTACTCAGAAATCACTTAATCAAACTATATTTATTAAAGCAAAACATGGAGAAATCCTAGAAACCTGTACGGGGCTGCTGCGACCGGCCCCTGGCCTCCTGACATTTTGCAAAAGTGGCCCTAAGCAGAGCGAGTAGAGTATACCTGCTCTCCAACCTTGTATTTTTTAACCGCAGAAGCATTTTCGGTGCATTTGAGAAAGTCGAAAAAGGACAGAAAAAGAGGGCGAAACAGAGAAGGGAGAAAACTGTCCATTAACCAAAAAGCAATTTCTGTTGGTGAGCAGCTGGCTGCTCCGAGGTTCCTGGCCGGGCTAATAGCCTTTCATTACAAGTTTCCTCCCCAGCCAATTAGAGACAGGTCTGTGGCCGTCCGGCCCGCAGACACACACACACTCTGATCAGCTCTCTGTTCACTGACACACGTCTAATGACCGGGGGAGAGCGGCGAGGGCGGCCTGCACACACACATGCAGTGGCTACACACACACACACACACACACATACTCACACTTTTAGTTAAAGTGCAGCAGAAGATTAAAAAAGCTCAGCAATGAGCCAGAAATGCAGATTTTGGTCAGATTTTTTTTTTTAGTAAACATAATTTTTTTTTTGCTTTTCTGAGCCCGTTCTCACTCCGAACTCGTCAAATACATCCCCTCCATCCCCCTCTGTCAGTGTTTTCGGCGTACGAGTGTAACGCCAAAAGTCACCTTCAGCGTTCAGCAGAGACTTGACTGGACGGCGTCAGATGAGAACATGACTGGGCAGAACTCGTGGCGTTCTTGCTCTACACCGGCGGACAGCTGGACAGCACCGAGCGCGTCCACATGCAGTGAATTCAGGCTGAGACACTTGAGGACAGGGCTGGACGCAACCAGTTGTGTGCATGCGAAACGCCAAAGGACGGCGTCAGGTAAAAACGCTGTTGGAAACCACGTAATACAAGGAGCATGAGTGAGCTTTTAGGGGAGTTTGTTTCCCGTGTAGATGTGCGTGTTGTGTTTTTTTCTAAACCTAGCCGTCCGTGACTTTGTTGCATAATCCCAACCGTCATGGCGGTCCGTGTTGGTTACCATGTGCTTTTGTGTAAACATAACGATGCACTGCTTCATCCCACCGTGAGCGTCTGTTAACATCACTGTAACGGCATCCCAGAGCGTAAACCGCCAACTCATGTTCAAAGAGTATACAGCTGATCAAAAAACGGAGCCGCCCCTCTCTGTGTCTCAAACTCCGAAAGAAATCTGATCAAACGATCACTTTTATTTGCTTTTGTACCGTTCACATTTGAAGGATCTATTTCTTTATTAAAGAATGGAAGCTTTATTTTACATTAGTGTGGTGTCACTCTGTGGAACTGAAGCTGCAGTGTGTGTTGTATGCACACATGTAGCATGCACACACACACACACACACACACACACACAGACCCAACCCGGCTCCAAACACTAAAAAACAAGCCCTGTAATTAACAAATTAGACTAAACAGCAGCTTTAATGCGCCTCCCTTTCTTCTGCTCTCAGAGGAGTTACTCCTGGTCATTCACACATTCCTCCCATACATCAAATACTTCTGTGTGTGTGTGTGTGTGTGAGTGAGAGAGAGAGAGAGGGAGACTCAGGTGAGTTGCTTCTTTAATCATTTACAGTATTTATTGCCTGACCTCTGACCCTGTGGCTCTGGCCGGTTCATGTGACTCATGACTTCAGGTTAAATTAACCCTTAGGGACTGTTTGGCTCAATTTACGTGCTCTTCATTCTTGTTTGTTTTTTTATTTTTGTGATAACTGTGTGTGTGTTGATGCATGTGTCCTAAATGTAGTCCAGATTGTGTATTTGAGTGTAATCAGTGAGTTTGCAGCTCAGCTCCTACAATAAGTCTAAAATACACTGTGGAAACTAAATAGTTACATTCAGACTGTTCAGGTCCAAAAATGCTCCATTGAAACCCATTCAAACTGACATTTTTGATCCCACAGCCATCAGAGCAGAAAAACAGGACTTGTATTATTTCTGGGTGTCATTCTGGGCTTTTGACTCTGAATTTGTCATTTTGACTATTTTCCACCTGATGAGGTCATTTTGACTATATTTGGCATATGGAGGAAATACATGCTATTTCCACTCACTGACATATCCCAGACTGGGTTTATATAAATATATATATATATATATATATATATAATCAATTTGTATGTAGTATACTGAAAATAGGCATTATGACCCCCCAAAAAATGGCATTTAAAGGGTTAAAATTCTGAAAATGTATTATTTTTAATATAGCGGTATGAGTGTGAATGTTTACTGCACAAAAATAATAATGTTTGTTTCAGTTTTTTTTTATTTGTCTTTTTTCTTTGATTATTTTTAGGTAATTTTCCTGCAGCTATTCTTAAATTTCTCGCTAATTTTTTGGGCCATTTCTTTGTGAAGTTGCTTTCTGCCTTCTTCCTTTTACCTGTTTGAAAGAAATAAAGCCAGTTTGCTCCGGCTTTAAGGGTTAAATAGCTGGCGGAAGTCGTCTGAACGCAGGTTAGTGCGGGTTAAATCAATCCCAGCATCCTCCTTTGCTGTGTTCACAGGTGAAAACTGTATCCGTCAGAGTGAGTTTGAAACTGGACTCGCGAACGGTGATATTGCATCAGGGCGCGTTTATTTTAGCGTTAAACATATTTATGCAACAGCAGCGCAGGTGGAAGCAAAAGTTTGTTGTGTGCACACGACATGAAAGCGGCTGAACTGGAGACGGATACTATCTGGCGTTGTGGAACGGCGTGTTTAGACACAAACAGCGAGGAGGCAGCGACGGAGGAGCAGGGGGATGGGGGGGTGTTACCCTCTTTTCTTTGTGCAGGAGGAGCCGTTTTAAGAATGAGACAGAGGTACTTCAGCTCAATGGGTGATTTTATAAACTGAGCGTCCGACTAGAGCTGAAATGGCGAGGAGTGCGAGCCGAACACGAATCTGCAGCCAATTGGAACAGTATTAAATTACAATGCATTACAGGATATGGTGGCTGAACTAATTCTGATGGAGAAATTGCTTCTGTTATTACACTGAAGACAGTTTTTGTGAGCTCTCTGTCAGCCATTTAGCCGTGTGTGTGTGTGCGTGCGTGTGTGTGTGTGTGTGTGTGTGTGTGTGTGTGTGTGTGTGTGTGTGTGTGTGCTGAGACCTTGAATAAGGACGAGGACAGATCAAGAGGGTTTTTTTATGTCCTTAAAATGTTTCTCAATGAAAAGGGAAAAGGTTATTAAGCCTCTAAAACCTGGTTTGACATCAGTTTTGAAACCGATGCAAACTGGTTTGATTATTTTTTAAATAAGAAGAAAGAAAATTACCAGATTTTTTTTTAAAAGAGAGAAATTATTTTTTAAAAAATTAAAAAACAAGGGAAAGCTGTCCAAAAATTGTTTAATTTTCTGCACTTTTGTAGGTTATTTTCTTTTCTTTTTTTTTTTTTTGCTTATATTTAGATAATTTTCATTTAACACTTCACTAATTCATCTCAGCATCCCCCTTTGCTATATTTACGAATGAAAACTGTATCCATCAGAGTGAAACTGAAACTGGACTCGCTCTGGACTCTTTGATATTACATATTTGTCCATAAAAGCAGTTTTAATATCTAAACTTTTGAAAAAACGACATTCTGTTCAACATTTTTACGATCCTGTTTTTGCAACACTGGCAGTAAAGTTAATGAACTGGAAAAACAATTGAAATCAAAGAGAGGGGGAAACAAAGAGTGTGTGTGTGTGTGTGTGTGTGTGTGTGTGTGTGTGTGTGTGTGTTGAGGAATGTCAGGTGTGTGTCTGTGTAAAGCCGGTGTTTGTGTTCGTACCCAGGTCAGCCCCACAGGTATGTTTCAACCACAACATTACCTCCCACTGACCCCCCTAATGGACACGGTGAGAAAGCAGTCAGCGGAAGGGAGTGACGCCCCTAAAACACACACACACACACACACACACACACACACACACACACACACACACACACACACACACACACACACACACGTGGAGGCCGACGCCCCTAAAATACAAGCCAAAATAGCGACAATAATCTGAAGTTGGACACAAACCTAAAATTACTGCCTCTCAAGGCCGATGAAGCGTGACGGCGGTTTTTATGCCCCGCTGGCAGGGATGAAGGGAAGAGGAAGGAAAGAAGCGGAGGATGTGTGGATGAAGGAGAGAGAGAGGGAGAGGAGGTGACCCAATGAGAGGAGAGAATGAATACTGTAATTTGGAGAAAAAAACACAAACATCTTATTTCAGGTGTTTCACTGCTGGATGCTGGCAGCAGCGTTCGTACGGTCATAAAAGATTTAAAAAGTGAAAAAGTCATGAAATTTGTAATTAGTAATTTAAAGGCCTGGAAAAGTTTGGAAAAGTAAATATCCCTTGAAAGCTTGGATAAGTCATGGGATTTTGTTTCACTGACCTGTATAATAACGTGATGTGTCCGAGGACCGTCAGAAATGTGAAAATCTGACAGTTTCTGTTGTTACTGTTTTTCTGAATGTGGCCATTGGTGTCATTTTTTGGTGATTTTTCCTTTTTTAAAGGAAAATAATGACCAAATATTTAAAAAAAAAAAAAAAAATCACCAAAAAACGTTAAAATGTAAAAAATCTCCCAAACTTAGTTTTCAAAAATTGCCAAAAAATTTTAAAGACGAAATAAGGACATTTTTCTAAAAAAAAGAAAACATGCCCTCCAAACCCACGGAAGACATGAATGAAAGTTGTGTGCCCCTCGCTTAAAGCCAAAAAAAAGTCCCATCTCCCCCTTTTGTACCCCCCCATAAATAATAAACAGTCCCTAAGTTATATTTAAGTCTTCAGCTCTCTGTTCTGAACTAATGATTTTTAAATAATATAAAACAGCTGTTATAGCTATAGAAAAAGTGACTGAAAGGAGTATCGATGGTCGTTTCAGAGAATGATTCTTTAAAATTGCCTCAGAGTCCCAAAGAAATGTGTGTGAACCCTGTGGCAGGTAGATTCAGTCAAACAAAATAACAAAAAGGGCTTTTTTTTGATTGACCACATTGTGCGTCTGTTTGAATTGCCACTCGTCACTTCATAATAGAAGACACACACACACACACACACACACACACACAGAGCGGTGATTACCATACTCCATATTACTGGTGTACAGATAACTGCTTGGCTCCCATGGGCCTGCCAATCCACTGTAATCCCTCAAACACTCTGAATTTTCATTTCAAACAAAAGCTCAACTGCCAGAAGACACAAGGAAGCATTCTGTTGCCTCCTCTGTGTTTTTTTTTTCTTTCCTGTTCCCGGCCTCATTTTTGTCTTCGTCGTCGTCGTCATCTCTGGGCTTCCTTCCTCGCGTTCCAACCACTTGTTCCCCCTTTTCTGTTTTCTGCATTTGTGAAATTCAATATCAGAATTATAAATGATGCTCGTGCTACACACATAAAAGCCCGGATTCAACCGAGACTGAATTTGGAGTGATATTAATTCAGTATTTACCATCATAATAATGTAATCCAGTGGTACTCAATATACAGCTAGTGGGACGAATCTGGCCCCTGATAGGGTGCCGGGTGGCCCCCCAGCCATTTTCTAATTCAAAAAAATATAAAGAGATTCACACTGTGAATTGTTTTTGTACTTTATTATCCATAAGATACCAGAGTGCATAAAACAGCATCAAAATAGAGCTTATTGATTTAAAAAAGTGCCAGTGGAGGATCCCCCCACACCCCCGACAGAGGTCCTAGATAAGACCCTAATGTCCTAAAATCCTAGAAATGCCCGAATATCCTAGAAATTTCTTAAAATCCTTGAAACACTCTAAATTTTAGAAATATCCTACAATCCTAGAAACATCCTAAATTTCTAGAAATGTCCTAAAATCCTATAGAAACATCCTAAAATCCTTGAATTGTCCTAAAATCCTAGAAACCTACTAAAATCCTAGAAATTCCCCAATATTCTAGAAACACCCTAAAATCCTGGAATTGTCCTAAAATCCTAGAAATTTCTTAAAATCCTAGAAATTCCCTAATATTCTAGAAACATGTCTGGGGCTGCTGTGACTGGCCCCTGGTCTCCTGTCAGTCGGTAAAAGTGGCCCCCAAGCAAAGCAGGTTGAGTATCCCTGCTCCAATCTGTCGGTTCAGCCACCGTTAAAGAAAGCAGGTAAAATATCCTGAGGTGAGTTAACGCAGGTGATCAAAGAGAGCGGGGGAGGCATGCCTGACATTCCTGAGTCTTGCAGGGTGAAAAACGTGGCGTATGAGCCCTTTGGCTTCCTGTTCCTCACCTCATCTGCTCCACCTCACAACAGACGCTGATTATTACATTGTAGTCCTCTGAAAAAGACAAACAAATGTCCCCAAAGAGAGCAGTTTTTGTTGGTGCCAGCAGTTAGCAGAGTGAGATACCCGTCCAGGCAGGTACATTGTTGTTTATTTCTTAACGGCATTGTTTACATGCTGCATGTGCTCCGTCTGTTGTCCCAAATTTCTCTGAAATTTAAAACATTTCCACACTGGAGATTTATACTCGAGTAGTCCTCATCGTCTTCTCCTGGCTGCTTGCCGTTTTTTCGCCTGCCGCCGTTTGATGGTGACACAGAATTTCACATTAAAGGCATATCCTGGAGATGATGATATGGATCGATGTTTTCACTCTGCATCAATCCAACTGCATAGATGATCACTGAGTCGATATATTGATCCACATCGATGGATCGTTACACTCTTAGTAAACAGAGATCCTTGCTAAAGCCCCTAATGTCCCAAAATCCTAGAAGCATCCTAAAGATTTCTGGAAACATCCTAAAATAACATCGAAATGCTCTTATAGTATCTGAGAAATATCCTCATGACCTAGAAATGTATGAAGTATCCTGGAAAATCACAAAATCATCAAAACATCCTAAAATCCTAGAAACATCTTAAAATCCAAGGGATGTATTAAAGTCCTTGAAATGTCCTAAACGCCCTAAAATCCTAGAAATGTCCTAAAGCCTAGAAATGTCGTAAAATCCTTGAAACTTCCTGAAATTCTTAGAAATGTCCTAAATTCTTAGAATCATTCCAAAATCCTAGAAATTTCCTAAAATCTTACAAACACCCTAAAATCCTAGAAATGTCCTTAAGCCTATGTTTTAAAATCTCATAAATATCGTAAAAATCCTAGAAATGTCGTCATCGTCTTTCTCTTGGCTGTTTGGTGTTATTTTCCTGCCACATGATAATATTGATCAAAGTTTTCACTCCGCATTGATCAAATGCACCATTGATCATTGAATCGATGTGTTGATCCAGATCGATGGATCATCAGTAAACATGGTGTCTTTTTATTTTTGGCCATGCGGTGATGACAGGCGTCCTATCACGTGCCGGGTTACGTCATCTTCTGACAGACTGAGTTCAGGTGTATCACTGTATGATAATGACCCTGCACAGCCTCACACACAAACACTGCAGTGCCCACCGGTCAAATCCCGTCTCCATGGTGACAGACAGGTGAGGCTGTAAAGGTGATAACAGAAGACAAGGGCCGTTACGGGGAGGTGGGCGAGATCAGCCAATTTAAAACGGATATCTCCGTCTTGTGATGAAAGAAATGGAGAAGTAAAAGAGGAAGAGAGAGAGTGATGAAGATGGGGGCACGTTTGACGGTAAATATGCAGTGTAGTCATTTCTTCCTCCTTAAGTAAGTAAGACTTTAAGCGGAAACCCTTGAAATGAAATGTGGGTGGCGGCGGCGGACTGAGGCATCGCGGTGGTGTTGCAGTGTTGAAGCCTCGCTGTGTTAAGCCTCTTAGATTACAAAACACTTTGGCTGCGTGTGCACGTTTCTGCCATTTAATTATCAGTCAAGATTCCCCACTCGTGCACAGACACAGAAGATGTTTGTGTGCAACAGTGAGCGCTCACCACGTTCACGTGCACAGGAGCAGGACCTGACCTTCAGTCACAAAAGCTCCAACAAACAAACGCCCCGCAACTACAAACACGCAAATCTGGCCCCTGATAGGGCGCTGAGTGGCCCCCAAACATTTTCCACTTTTACGATAAAAATAAAGTGACTCACCCTGGGAACTGTTTTTGTACTTTAGTCTCCTTAAGGTGTCAGAGTGCATAAAACATCAAAATAGAGCTTGTTGATCAAAAAAAGTACCAGTAGAGGATTCCCCACACCCCCGACAGAGAACACAGATGAGACACTAATGTCCTAAAATCCTAGAAATGTGCTGAAATCCTAGAACCGTCCCTAGAAACTCCCTTACTCCCTATATATATCCTAAATTCTCAGAAGTCTGCTTAAGCCCTAGAAAGGTCCTAAAATCCTATAAATGTGCTAAAATCTTAGAAATGTCCTAAAATCCTAGCAACATCTGAAAATCCTAAAAATGTAGAAAAATCCTAAAATCCTAAAGATGCCCTAAAATCCTTGAAATGTCCTTAAATTCCTTGAAATGTGGTCAAATCTTAGAAATGTCCTTAAACATATATATATATATATATATATATATATATATATATATATATATGACAGAAAAAGACAAAAAGCCTCATAGGTCTCCTTTAAATAAATCCTGACACTTGTATGCAGGTCTTCCCAGGGTTGCCACGATAATCACCTGTAAACAAAACCTCATCATGGGGTTCATGTGAAAAGAACGAGACGCCATTTTGGCATCGCGTCCATCATCGCCAGGCTGTGCTTCACCCCCTGGCGTTGGCCTTTCAGACGGCGTCCCTCGCCAACGCGACTGTCACTATGACCATTACCGGTGGCCATTCAGCCTCTGCCCGCCTCCAAAGGCGTCCTTGTTCTCCCAGTCGCATGACGGCCCGGCAGCAGTCCGCGGGCCCGCTGGCTACTGACCCCGGGTCGGGCTCGCAGTCTGGCACCGGCGCCCTCCATTAGCCTAATTACAGCCATGAAAGCAGTGCAGACCGAGGCCGGCATTAGGGCCAATTAGGGCCGCCCAGGATGGGCCCCGACCAGGGTTGGGTTTCACACACACACACACACACACACACACACACACACACACACACACAAATGTTTGTATCACGGTGCATGAGAGCCGATATTCATCTCCTTATCCTGAATTAAACCCTCTCATCCAGGGGCGTTTCCAGGATTTCAGGACACCAGGGGCTCAGCCCGGACTTCTGTTGGGGGGGTCCTCCTTTTAGAATTAACAGGCTCTGTTTTGATGGGTTTTCTTTATACTCTGGCACCTTATTATTATTATTATTATTATTATTATTTTAAACTATGAATTATGATTTTAAAAATATTAGTAGTTGATAGTAATCAGTACAATTAAGTAATTAGTATTAGTAGTAAAATTGAAAAAAAATCTTTGAAAAATATTTGTGTTTGTTTTCATTAAAATATTTTTTTTTCTTTGTCTCAAAATTTTTGGTGATTTGAAATAAATAATAAAAAAATATGCCATTCAATCCTTAAACCTGCCAAAATAAAAATCGCCAAAATTTCACCATTTATCACAACAGAAACTGTATAAACGTAACTTTATTAACTATATATATATGTAATTTACATTCGACCTATTTATAAAACATTTGGGCTGAAACCTCAGACTCTGAGGCCTAATAACACCACGGTTCCTAACCAAACTTCGACCCGCACCTGAACCTCAGCCGGATTCTCAGAGTCCACAACACCAACAAACCGACTGAAGCCACACGTGAACCTCGGACCTTAAAGGTGGAGTTTGGACGAGAAGCCGCATGTCAAAGCGTCCACCCTGATGTGGGTGAAGTAAAGCAGGTAGAGACAGAATGAGGCAGCAGGAGGAGAGTTTTGTAAAAAGAGAGAGAGGGAGGATTGTGTCTGTCCGCTCATGCGTGTGGATGTGGACGGCGAGCCGGGGAGCCAGCGGTAATTTGTGGCTGTCACAGGGAGATAATAAGGCTTGTGTCTTCCCTTCAAATCAAAAGGTGGAGATCCTCCTCTTAAAACACTGTCCTCTCTGTCTTTAGTTTCCTCCAGGGCCCCCGCAGGTATGGATGGACGGATGGATGGACAGAGGGATGAGCGGAAAATGTCCATCATGTTGTTAGCCGCGGCAAATAACTGTGATTACCCAAAAATGTTCCTGTTGAGCTGAATTTGTGTTTGACGATAACCGGTCATTCAATTTCCCCCAAAACTCGTATAAAGCACAGGTCAGAGTTTGTAGATAGAAACTTCTGTAACTTTGTGTTGATTAGCAATAAAATAAAAGTACTTTAAGTACCAAAAGTAATTAGCCATAATGAAGTAAATGTCAAATAAACAACTTTTGATGCTTTTCACCCTCAAAATAACTTCATATAAGTCTTGGGTCAAACTAAAGACTTTCTTGTTTCCTAAGTCCGAGACTTGATCGGTGGAGCTTATTAACCCTTTGACACCTGAGCCAATTGGCACAATTTCCTTCAAAAACATTTAAAGAAGGAAATGGACGATGAAATAAGGAGTGACCCCAAAATTAGCAAGAAATTAGTAAAAAGTACAAGAAAATTACCAAAAAATCCTACAGTGCATCAAAATGTCCGGCTGTTAATGGTGCTGTAAACATATTCCTCTCAATAAATCTCTCTTTTAAAACTCTTTTTTTTGTTGTTGTTTTGTAGTTTTCCCGGTGTAGCTACACACATTTAATATCTATATTCTTTACGTCAGCCGTAGTGAAAATCTTCATAACGTCATTTAAAAAATATATACATAAACAGAGGTTTGTGGTTATAACATGTTTGTAAATGAGGATCCAGGAATTTTAAACTTTTAAAAACTCTCCCTTTAAGTCCCCCGAGCCTGAGCTCACTCAGTTATGAGTGTGTAAAGTGCATAAAGCAGGTGGCTGTTCACCTGTTCTTGACACCCATCAGGGAGTGCGCCTGCCGCTGGTTATCTGCTCTGTGTGTGTGTGTGTGTGTGTGTGTGTGTGTGTGTGTGTGTGTGTGTGTGTGTGTGTGTGTGTGTGCGTGTGCGTGTGTGTGTGGTTTATCAGTTAAGCCCTAAACAGGGAAAGTTCATCCTCTGTATAGATCATATCACAGAGTGTTGACAGCAGCGAGTCTTGGGTAAGCTGAGCGCGTGATGAGTGCTGTGACTCGGCTTTGTGTTGTTCTCGACAGATTTCACAATTAATCACCGTTCTGGCTGCAGATTCCTCACATGCTGGAGTTGCTGCCGACACGCCGAGGCCTCCACACAAAACGAATGACTGTTACAGGGGAAGTAGACCAACTAGTTGGGCAGATTTATGGCATTAAGTTATTCAGTTTTTTCAGGATTTACATTAAGTTTTAAACATACAGTTTAGGATTAGGACCAAGAAAAAAAAAGTTGGATTTGGAGAATGAAGTCATAATATTACAAGAATAAAAATGTAATTTTGAGAAAAAAATCATAATATTACAAGAATCATCATGTCTTAAGAGAAAAATGTCAAATATAAAATAAAAAATATAAAATAAATGCATTTTTTAAAAGTTATTTTCAGCACTTTTTAATGTCATTTTCTCTTCTTTTAAAACTTTCTTTTTTGTTTATTTTTGCTTATTTTTAGGAAATTTTCTTGTAACTTTCATAACAAATTTTTTGCTAACTGTAGCTCAGTTGGTAGAGCGGACGGCCCATGTACACAGGCTCGGTCCTTGCCGCAGCGGCTGCATGTCAGCCCTTCTCTCTCCTCCTTTCACACTTAGGCTGTGCTGTCAAATAAAGGCAAAATGCCCAAAACATAATAATAAAAATAAAAATAATAAAAACTGGGCCATGTCTTGATAAGTTGCTAGTTGCTTGTCCCTGAGTCATTTTTTTTTTTTTTTTAAATATTTTCTTGTACTTTTTAATAATTTTTGGTCATTTTTTGGGGCCATTTCTTCCTTCATTGCTCATTGCCTTCTTCCCATGTTTTTGACATAAATCAAACCTCTTTACTCAGGCGTTAAAGGGTTTCCCTCCCTGAACTTTGAGCTAGAACCACACCATCATGTCCACTCCATCTGTTGGCGTCTGGAAACCTCGCTCCGTTCACATCAGATTTTTTTTCAAAAGGTCAGCGTCGGCAAACTGAACCCGAGTCCGAACACGTCCAAACACACAAACACAACATGTGATTACGTCCGCCTGCAGGAGCTGCAGGTAATTCATGGGAGATTGGTGACGGCGTTCTGAGATGTGCAGCGTTGTGTGGAGAGCGTGTACACATGTCGGGGATGCTGGCGTGTGTGTGTGTGTGTGTGTGTGTGTGTGTGTGTGTGTGTGTGGGTGTGTGTGTGTGTGTGTGTGTGTGTGTGTGTGTGTGTGTGTGTGTGTGTGTGTGTGTGTGTGTGTGTGTGTGTGTGTGTGTGTGCGCGCGTGTGTGTGGGTCATCTTGCAGACGCCCCGGCCTCACCTTATCTGCAGCGAGGTGGGCTGTGTTCGCAGAGATTAAACACATTTCGAAGCGACGCTAACTGCCGGGGCCTAAAGAAACGCGGGCGGAGGGAGAGCCAGTGTAGCTGCAGCCAGTGTTGTTGTTAGCTGAGGAGAAAATCCTTGTTCCCAACACTGATAAGGACATAAAGTGTTTCTGTCCCCACGGGGGCGGGAGGCAGATTCAGCCTCTGTAGATCTACTGTAATGAATATCAATGGCGGGGAATGGGGCTGCTGCCGTCCCTTTGGGCCTCTCGTTGCTTCTCTTCTGCTGTCAGAGTTGCGACGGGGACACTATGCATGAAAATGCGCGGCTTAATATATGGTAATGCTATGTAAACACGGGCTGATCTGAGAGGGAGGTTTGGAGGGAGAAAAGATCGACGGTCGTGCGCGCTCAAAGCCGAGTCGGGGAGTGTATCTGCGAGGCCAACGGGAGCCTCTGAGCACATTTATCTGGAAATGAATATGATACACTAAACGGCCAGACCGGGGCCGGGGGCCGGGGCCCGGGCCGGGTAGTGCCCCCCCAAAATGCTCCGCCTGCCCCACTAATGCCAAAACATCTGTAGCCCCGAAAAATTCTCACTTTGAGCAGTTATTGACACCAAAGCAGAGATACTCAACTTGTTTTGCTTTGGGGGCCACTTTTGCAAACAGGAGGCCAGGGGCCAGTCGCTGCAGCCCCATGCATGTTTCTAGGTTTTTAAGATATTTTTTAGAATTTCGGGACTTTTCTAGTATTTAGAATGTATCAATATTTTTAGGACGTTTCTAATTTTAGGATGTTTCTAGGATTTCAGGACATTTCAAGGAATTTAAGACATTTGTAGTATTTAGGATGTATCAGGATTTCTAGGACATATCAAAGATTTAAGGACATATTTAGGATTTTAATACATTTTTAGGAATTTAGGATGTTTCTGAGATTTTAGGACATCTCTAGGATTTTTAAAAAATTGCAGGATTTACAGCATTTATTGGATTTAAGGACATTTCTAGGAGTTTTTGCATTTCTATGATATAAGAATATTTCTCTGATTTTCGGACATTTCTCTGATCTTAGGATGTCTCTAGGATTTTAGGACATTAGTGTCTTATCTGTGTCCTCTGTCGGGGGTGTGGGGAATCCTCCACTGATATTTTTTTTAATCAACAAGCTCTATTTTGATGCTGTTTTATGCACTCTGACACCTTATGGAGTATAAAAGTACAAAAACTATTCACAGTGTGAATCACTTGATTTTTATAGTGAATTAGAAAATGGTTTGGGGGCCACCTACCAGGGCCCAGATTTCACTGCGGGTCATACATTGAGCATCACTGCAATAGATTGAGCTTATTTATTACAAAGTTCCCTGGCAGAGGTCACATCTAAGCTCCAAATGTCCTCGAACCCTCAATAAATATTCTCATTTAGCTTTGGGTAAAAACAAGACGCAGTTCAGCATTCAGGCCTAAACAGTAACTCATATTACCCACCAACATCTCTTACCGACCCCCCCCAGTTCAACAAGATCCGGGTCTGCTAAACAGGAAGAGGGGAGGGGGTGAGGGAGGGTGCTTACTGCAAACTCAGCACCACCTCCCCTCTTAGCTTCCAGCTTCCTCACCTCTTCTTCTTCAGACAGACCTTCTCCCTCCTCCTCACCTGAGCTGAACGGGCTTTATTCACATTGGCATCCTGCAGGCTGAGAGGTCACCTGAGCCGCTGTGAAAAGGCATTTCTGACACACACACACACACACACACACACCGGCGGGGGTTCAGTTTCTGCTCGGAGCAGCCCGTCTGGTAGCACCAGGGGAGGTGAGGAGGAGGAGGGGGGGAGTCAGACATGGAAGTATTGTCTGTAAAGCGGTGTTGGTTTCCCAAACTTGTCTGCCAGCCTCGACGCGAGCATTCCTGCGCCGAGAGGCCGAGACGAGCCACCTCATCGTCTGCCGCCATTCATCAAGTTAAAAATAAGCGTTTCATTCAGCGGGTCACTCCGTTTTGATTTTACACATCCAGGCGAGGAGCGACAGACAGAACAAGAGGAGGACAGTGACAGAGGGGAGAGAGGAGTGTGTGTGTGTGTGTGTGTGTGTGTGTGTGTGTGTGTGTGTGTGTGTGTGTGTGTTAGTGAGATGCCGTAGCCTGAGGCAGCGAGGTGGGATTTGTAAGCCCTTTGTAAGTAACAGGCACCACTCTTAGCAGGCTGAAGGTATGTTTTTGTGTGAGTAATCCGTGATGGATGTTTTAATTGAAAGCACAAGGCTTTTAGGGCTGTTTTCAGAGACCGCAGCCAACATCTGACACCTCCACTCAGACCAGCCCCCCCCCCAAAAAAAACCCAACCCTCCATCCCCGTCCCCCCCGTACAGTCACACAGCCTTACGTGGCCCGGGTCATGCTGTGAGCACACAGGAGGCACCAAATTACCAAATGACTCCTGACACGTCTGTAACATGGCATGGTGACGGCATCCAGGGAGTGTTTACAAAGTTTAACCCACGCTGGTTTTCAAGTCATATATTCTGTGCAGCTTTTATTGATTATTGACATATAAAATTAAATTGAACATTAAAAAATAAAATAAAATAAAACAAAACAACAACAACAACAACAACAACAACAACAATAATAATAATAATAATAATAATAATAATAATAAGAATAATAATAATAATAATAATAATTCTATACAAAATGGACAGTAATTTTTAAAAAATATTGAAAAGTATAATAAAAATACTACATAAAATGCAAAATACAATAAATGAAACAAACATTAAAATTACAATAGAAAATAGGCTGCAAAATTTAATTAGAAATATATAAACATAAAAAACAAAAAAGTGATAAATATATGACAAATAAGTTAATATGGAGTTCGCAAAACATCCCGAACACCATAAAAATGTTGGCATTTTAAGTTTCTGTAAACCTAAACATGAATAGGATTTTAGAATGTTTCTCTGAATTTAGGATGTTTCTCAGATTTTAGAAGATGTTAGGACATTTCCTGGATTTTAGGACATTCCCTGAATTTCAGGACATTTCTCAGATCTTAGGACGTGTCTTTGATTTTAGAACATTTTTTGGATTATAGGACATATCTCAGATTTTCAGACATTTTTAGGATATTAGGACGTTTCTAGGATTTTAGGACATTTGGGTCTTAGCTAGGACCTCTGTCAGGGGATCCTTGATAACGATAACAACAGCCCGCTACAGCGCGAACATGTCCGACAGCCGGCTACAGCGCGAACATGTCCGACAGCCCGCTACAGCGCGAACATGTCCGACAGCCGGCTACAGCGCGAACATGTCTGACAGCCCGCTACAGCGCGAACATGTCCGACAGCCCGCTACAGCGCGAACATGTCTGACAGCCCGCTCCTGCACGGACATGTGCGAAAGACCGCACATTTAAGCTTGACAGAAATAGTGATTTGATGTATATCGTGATATATATCGATATCGACTGATATGAAAAAAAATATCGTGATAAAACTTTGTTCCATATCGATATCAAAACAAAGTTATTGAGAAAAAGCAGATGGTTTTGTGCGTTCGTTGCAGTTTCTTTCTCCAATGTGACAACAACCGTTTGTCCTAAACTGGCTGATGAAGAGCAGAAGAGTTGATCCAGCAGAGCTCTGAAGCCACGGGGCCAATTAATCATACCTACAGTAGCACAGGTGGGCCCGGGGCCCGAGGGTGGGGGCCATAAATTTACAACATGATGAGCTGGGTTAAGACAGGTTTGACCTCGCTTGACCTGTGTGGAGAGGTGGGACCTGAGGCTCGACCTTCTTCCCCCAAACCTCACCTTCTGACTGCACCTCAGCCGGCCTGCAAACCCCCAAAAGATCCCCAAAAAAGAGTAAAAGTGCAGTTCCCGTTTTGAGCGAGCGCTCTTGACGGGGAGGAAATGGGAGCACGCTACGGGAGAGGGAGGAGAGTCGGGGGAAAACTTCACAGGGATTTCTTCTTTCTCTCTCCTGTCACTAGTCGCCAATTTACCCCCCAACGCATTCAGAATCAAAACTTAATTAAAATTTTGAATAAATAAAAACAACGAGAAAAAAAAGTGAAGTTATTGAATTCTGAACCCTTTGATAGATTTATCCCCCCCAACCCCAGAATAATGCAAAATAAGATTTAATAACACCTTTCATATGGAGAGTACAAAGCCGGCTATTTGCATTAAAGTGTAAATCGGCGTCGGGGAAAGGCAGCGTGCCTCTAAGCTTATTGATGTTCAGTTCTGAGCAGCCGGGCGGCATTGTTTCATGCTGAAGCTTGACGGATGTCAAGGTGATTATAGTTTAGATCACCCGTAAGAAGACAACGTTTTGAAATGGTAAAATACAGACAGGCAACACAAAAGCCTTCAAATGTTTGTTTTACTGGGAGGGGAAGAACGGAGAGAGCGAAAAACTCCCACTGAGTTTCAGTGTTCGCTCACAGAGGATGGATAACTCCGCCGCTGTTCAAACAATCTGACAATTTGTTGAATTCTTCTGACGGGCACAAAGTCCTTCTGCAGGGAACCGGTATTGAACTGCATGACGACGAGCGACAGAGGTACAAGGGGATTGTTGCATTCGCCCTATCTGTCCCCCCTTCACCTCCGTTTGAGAGGACGCCACGAGGCTGGAAACAGAAGAGCGCGAGAAAGTTTGGCGGGTTCACACTTTGCCGCCGGCGAGGGGAAAAAAGTGAGAGTTCCTCAGTGGACGTACTTTAAAATATAAAAAAGCATTTTTTCATTTTTTTTCTTGCGTTAATTTTTCAATCAGAGACAGAAAAATAACCAAAGTGTGATGATGAAAACTGCAGATTTCACAAAACACAAGCAAGAAGCAGGGAGGCTGCACGAGACCGACAGTCAATGTGATAATGATTAACTGATTTATCAGTTATTTTTAGCCATTTTGTCTTCAAAATTTTGTCTTTTTCTGAGTTTTCATGTTCCCCACAGGAAAGTAGTAAAAAGTAAAATACAATAAAAAAGACATGAGTTTAAAAAAAAGGTTTAGACACATAAAAATAGAATAAAAAGAGAGAAAAGGAAAAAGGACCATAAAGAAATATAAAAAATTCAATAAAAAAGATGCGGATAAAAATAAAAAAATAAAAAGACAAAAAAAGTGAAAGGAGAGTTAAATAATTAGGTAATATAAAAATAAAAGCGTCAAGACAGATAAACAAATAACTGGTTACATTAATATCAAAAGTGTTTTCATAAGTATCATTTGATAGGATCACATTGGCTTGTTTTTTAATTTGCACCGGAGATTTTTGAATCTGTGTCTTAAAGCTAATTGATGTTGTAAAAAAACCTCTGAATTTTAAAAACTTTTTTATTTAAAAGTACTCAAATTAAAGTCTATCAAAAGTGCTGATATCAGGCTACAAGAATAAAATGCTCACTAAGTGTTGAAACCTCCAAGTACCCGGGACGTGACCTCCGAGTCCTCAGCGGCAGCACGGGACGCGTCCCTGTCAGACTGCGTCCTCCCAGCCGCGATCGTGCAGCAGTGGCAGCGTTCGAGTCCTGAGGCTGGAGGTGTTCTGTGCTGGGAGACAGCGACTAATGGCTGCCCTCCCCCTGCCTAATTACTCCTTATCTACTGCTCTTAGGAGCGCTAACTGAGGCAGACACACCCCGCCTCCACAGGTGACTGTGCGCATGTTAAGGTGTACATGCGTGTGTGTGTGTGTGTGTGTGTGTGTGTGTGTGTGTGAGCTGCATGGTGCATACGTGCTGTTGCTCAGATGACTTCAAGCAGTTTGACGTGAAGTTTCATGCTGCATTTCTGAGGGTTTGATTTTAGAGGTTTACACGGGCAGTTTATTAACTACACACGGCAAATACAGTGTAACACTACAGCTGTGCAACACACCAGTGATGCTCGACTCAGACGAAGGTCCCAGCTCAGCCCCAAGTGCCCTAAAATCCTAGAGATGTCTGAAAATCCAAGAAACGCCCTGAAATCCAAGTAATGTCCTAAAATCTTTGAAATGTTCTAAAGGTCTAGAAATGTCTTAATATCCACAAAATGTGCTGAAATCCAAAAAAATGTCCTAAAATCTGAGAAATGTCCTAAAAGCCCTAAAATGTCCTAAAATTTAAAAAAAAATTCCTAACATTTTCAAAATGTCCTAGTCCTACAAATGTCTTAAAGTCCTAATAACATCAGCAATCCTAGACTTGAGCTTATCCTAAAATTTCCTAGACATGTCCTTAAATTATAGATATGCCCTAAAATCCTAGAAATGTCCTAAAAGATTTCAAAATGTCCTTAAGTCCTATAAGTATCTCAAAATCCTAAAAATATCTGAAAATCCTAGAAATGTCCTAAAATCTCAGAAATGCCTTAAAGTCCTAGAAATGTCTTAAAATAAAAAATGGAAAAAATGTCCTAAAACCGTAAAAACATATGGAGCTGCTGGGACGCCTGGTGGCTCAGTGGATAGAGCAGCACCCCATTTACAGAGGTTGTATCCTCGCCGCAGCGGCTGCGGGTTTGATTCCAGCCTCGACCCTTTGCACACACACACACACACACACACACACACACACACACACACACATAGTGTACAGGTCCTTCACCTGAGGCTCCATGGTAACCACGGCAACCAGCCGCACATGGTTGGAGCTGAAAGTTTCACATGCTTTAATGACAGCACTGTAAATTCAGCAGGTCATCTGCAGTATCACACACACACACACACACACACACACACACGCTACAGGTGCTGTAAATCTACAGGTTGGACTCATCACTAATGAGGTCGATATAACGGCTGCATGCTGCTGTCAAGGGAAATTTGCACTCATTAGTCCAAAAATATATTTCATGTCTCATACACTTCAAACAGAGCGGAGCATCTTTACAGTAAAAAAAAAATCAACTTTGACCTTTAGAAGTTTAAATTAAACTAAATCTTAAAGCCCTAAAAGTCAAACTGAGGTCAAAAAACAGCACAAGCAGAAACGTTATTAATGAGATAAAAATTCACATTTGTAGCAGTGTTTCACTAATACAACCGTTTGTTTAATATCCTACAAATGAACTCCCAACAAATTAACGTGAAGTCATGGAGGTGAGGTTTACGAAAAGAAACATGATGATGACGTACAGTAAAATGATTTCACTCAAATATCACACAGTTCTGGAGATCCTAGAAATCCTGATTTGAATCCAGATTTTCGGATGTTTCTCAGAGTTTTAGATATTTCGATTTTAGGACATTTCTAATTTTTTTTATTTTAGAACTTTTCTTATATTTTTGAATATTTATAGGAATTTTGGAGGTTTTTGGAATGTTTTTGGGGATTTAAGGACATTTTTGGTATTTTAGGACATTTCTAGAATTTCAGGACGTTTCTTGGATTTTAAGATGTTTCTAAGATTCCACAATGTTTTTAGGATGTGAGGACTTTTTTCAGATTATAGGACCTTTCTTGTATTGTTGGATCTTTTTAAGATTTTAGGACATTGTGGTCTTAGCTAGGACCTCTGTCGGGGGTGTGGGGGATCCTCCACTGGCACCTTTTTTGCTGAACAAGCTCTATTTTGATGCTGTTTTATGCTCTCTGACACCTTATGGATACTAAAAGCACAAAAACAATTCCCAGTGTGAATCACTCTATGTTTACTGTGAATTAGAAAATGGTTTGGGGGGCCACCTGGCACCTATAGGGCCCCAGATTTGGCCCGCTGGCCTTCAGTTGAGTATCGCTGACGTATATGCACACATGCCGCTACAGTGATGTTTCCTCCATTTCCTTACAGATTATCATTTCTCTGCAGGAGAGTGGGAGCACTTTGTAAATTCACCACAGCCCCAAAGAGGGAAAAAGAAACCCAAACGATCAATTTTCACTACAGAGATTTTCATATCCCGCTCTCTCTTCTTTTGCAGAGGATAAAATATTTTAGGGGAGCTGAAGCAAAAAAGGGACTGAGAGGAGGTAGAAGGATAGGTAAAGGGAGGGAGTAAGGAAGGAGTGAGGAGGAGGAAGAGGAGGGGGAGGTCAGGTTAGGGGTCACGTGTGCGAAGGAGATAAGACCTCCTCATTCCATTTTGACTGACAGGCCGGGGGAGGGCTCAGCAAAGCCCCCGAGACACACACCTCCCTCCATCACTCTCCCCCCGCCGCTATCACCCTTTCTCTAGGCCATCACTCTCTCTGTCTCTATCACACTCTCCATCATCCCCTCCTGCCGTCACCTGCTCCCAAATACGACTTTCATCAAGTATTTCCTTTTTTTTCAAACCTTCAGCTCTTCTGTCTGTGAGAACAATATGTCCCTTTTCTTTTTTGTTTTTCTTTGTGAAGAAATTTAATGTTGTGTTAAACTTCACCGTTATAGGAAAATTCTGTAACACTTTCTATGTAGACCATATCAATAATGCATTATAAAGGCATCCGTAGTGAATTATAATGCATTCATAATGCATTACGAATACACATATTAGTTCCAATATCAACAGTCATAAACCATTATAGATGTGACTTATAATCATTTATAAATGGTAAGGGTCTTATGGATGCTCTTGAGTAGTTATAGATTGACTGTTGGGTCTTATAATGTATTATAAATACGTATACTCACCTCTGAATGAACATATTATCATTAGATGTTCGAGGGTGTCAGACTTCAGTCTTTTTAAATGTATTTTCAAAGTATTCTGGTGTACAGTAGGAATACATCACTTATGATGCACATAGATTCTTAAAAATGAATAAAAATTGAATAATTACATTTAACATCGATAATGAAATGTTATAATGAAGCATAAATATTTACCTCACTTAACACATACAGTGATAACTCATGCTGCTGAATGGACTGTTATAGCACATTATATGTCCTTACTACAGCTGATTTGTGATGTGTATATAGGTGAGTATACTTATAATGCATTATAAGCCCCATAAGTCAACCTCTAGTGTATAACTAGTCAAGAGCATCCATAAGGCCCCTGACATTCATAATTCATCATAGTCACATATATAAAGTTTTATGACTGTTGATATCAACAAGCATTATGTGTGTTTATGAGTGTATTTAAAAAGCATTATGAATGCATTATAATTCACTATGAATGTCTTCATAATGCATTATAGATGTCCACAAGGCTTTTTGGGGGAAAATATTTGCATAAAATTGCAAACAATGCAGTGTTGACAATGCAGTGGATGCAGGATTTTATGAGTTTGTGGAGTTTGCAGCAGCTCTGCAGCAACTCTGCAGCAATTCTGCAGCAATTCTGCAGCAATTCTGCAGCAGCGCCGCAGCAACAACACTGTCATTAGGCAGGTTTCCATTACAGATTACAAAACTTATTCGATATTATCAAAATGTGAATAAAACACAATTGCGAGCTGACTGTTTCCACTGAGTGACGTTCTGCGACTTCTCCTCTGGTGATAACACTCCAGTAACCATGGCGATGGATGTTCAAAACATTAGCAGCTTTACTTCTGTTTCAGCCACCACACTAGCTGTCATCATTTCCAATCCAAGGCCAGTGACGTTCCACGTGAACGGCTATGAATAGGCTGATTTTGATGAAATTAAATGTTAAAAAAACCACACACACAAAAAAAAGAGCAGTAGTGGTCCAAAAGTGGTGTTTTTTTTTTTTACCTTTTCCCTCATAAAAAATCTGGTCTTTTTCTTTTGGGACATTTCTTGCCCAGTTGGTTATTCCATTTTTCACTTCAAAAACAATCACACCAGTTTGCTCTCCAAGGGTCAGACAGCTTGTAAAAGGCGTCTGAACGCAGCACTACACTCAGATCAGGTTTTAAGGGGTTAATAAGTTTTTGGCTTCAACACAATGTAGTTCCCCCTATCTCATGTAAACACCGAGGGGTGTTTGTTTTCCTGTTTTATGTCTCTGTAATCTGTTAGTAAAGCTAATAATAGTAAACGTGTACGTTTTTGGTGAATAATCAGAAGATGATTATTGAAGACTTTTGTGGTGACAGTTAATGAATGTTTTTGCTGTGTTTATGATGGAGGCTGCACAGTTGAAGCTCTCAACAGGTTGCGATCGTTTACCAACAAGAACTCGACCCCTTGAACCCTCGATGAGTCACTCGTGCCCTCAAGGTGCCTGTTTTTCCTTCCAAATCCAGCCAGGAAGCAAACGCGAGCAAAGGAAGATGCAAACAAAAGCGCGAGCATTGTTCCGACGCGGCATTATCTTCATTTTTTAGCACCAAACAATGCCTGACAATGCGCAGCAACAACAGGAGCCTTTATGGAAAGCGGCAGAATAGAGTCGAGGCCGTTGTGAGAAGTGGCAGAGGAGACGAGACAAAGCGGGATGAGAAGGACGATCTTCATTGTGGCGCCTTTTTTTGCCTCATTCTGCCATGAAAAGACACCGGCGAGGAGTCCTCAGGGCCGCTGCCAGCTGCAGAACAATCACACCCGCACGCCACAACCACGCCGCCCATCCAAGCACATTAGCAGAAGCATTGTCGGAGCTGCAGCTCTCCGTATTCATCCGCGCTCCTCTGAATGGCTGCTCGGGCGCAATCATAACATCTTCCCGGTATCAGAAACATCTTACATTTACATAACTCTTACATGCACACGCCCGCGCTTGTGTATTTTGCACCTTCTTAAGGCGTCATTTAATTTTTCTCCCTAAAAGGATCCTTTAAAATAGACCTTAATCAGGGAAGATTAGATGCCATTTCAGATGATATTGATGGAAGTGGCATTTAGGGTTTTTCTTGGCTCCATCGCAGCAGTAAGACACATGCTGAATAAAGGGAGAGTATAATCTATGCATCGCTGGTTCCACAGGATTAAAATAGAGAGAGTGGAGGGGTGGGAAGCAGTGGTGAGTGAGGGAGAGTGAGGGAGAGTGACGGGGAGAGGGAAGGCGATGGATGTCAGGTTCCTCTCTTCATATAAAACACCAGACGCAGCAGAGGAGGGGATTGGATTCACTTTTTAAAATGTCACCCAACATCTGTTTCATATTTATGATGGTGGCGCTGCCTCTCCGATGCCCCCTTCAACACTCTGGCGATTCTATCTCTGCCTCGGATTACCCCCACTACCCACCAATGCATAATTTATAAGGCTAATCTTTGGCTGGAAAACTGCAGAGAGGAGAGGGAGTGTGAGAGAGAGCGAGAGAGAGAAAAAAAATGGATTATGAAGAGGAAAAACAGATTTTTTGCTGATATGTGAGGCTGATTTTGGAGACGATACCTTAAGTATCTCATGTAGTCATTAACAGGATTAAGTGAGTGGGCTTCTGATAAGGTGGGAAAACAATTCAGGATTCGGCACATCTTGTCCTCTTTAACCCAATCGGGGACGTATCAGTGCATGTGGCCCATGTTTTTCTTTCTTCTGTAATTTGTGATGCCTTCAGATGCCGCCGATAAGCTGCGGAAATCATTAATATCACTAATGATAACGTTATGGCCCGCTCCCTCTGTCGTGGTTGTGTCGCGCATCACGCTGGGAGGGCATCATCTCTACAGATTAGGGAAGAGCTGCGATTTAAAGGCCAAATCTGGCCCCTGATAGGCTGCCAGCTGCCCCCCACCCACCCACCATGTTCATATTCACAATAAAAATAAAGTGATTCACAGTGGGAATTGTTTTTGTACTTTAGTCTCCATAAGGTGTCAGAGTGCATAAAACAGCATCAAAATAGAGCTTGTTGATCAAAAAAAGTGCCAGAGGAGGATCCCCCACACCCCGCAGAGGTCCTAGCTAAGACATTAATGTCCGAAATCCTAGAAATGTCCTCAGCTGTGAGATATCCGAAGAAATGTTCTGAAATCCTAGAAATGTCCTAAAATCTGAGAATTGTCCTATAATCATAGAAATGTGCTAAAAGCTGAGAAATGTTTTAAAGTTCTAGAAATGTCCTAAAAATCAAGAAACATCCTAAAATCCTTGAAATGTCCCAAAGTCCTAGAAACATAATAATGTCCAAGAAATGTCTGAAAAGTCTCAAAATGTGCTAATGTCAAAGAAATGTCCTAAAATCTGAGAAATGTCCTAGAACTGTTCTAAAATCAGAGAAGCATCCTAAAATTTGAGAAATGCCTTAAAACCTAGAAAATTGAAAAATCCAAAAACTGTCCTAATGTCCTAGAAACCTAGAAATGTCCATAACTCTGAGAAATGCACTAAAATCCTAGAACTGTTCTAAAATCATAGAAATGTCCTAAAATCTAACAAACATCCTAATATAATAGAAACATGCGAAAATCTGAGAAACGTCCTAAAATTCTAGAAACGTCCTCATCTCTTATGTATGGGGCTGCTGTGATTGGCCCCTGGCCCCCCTGTCATTTTGCAGAGTGGCCCCTGAGCGGAGCAGGTCGAGTCTCTGCCGTAGAGGAAGACGTCCTTCCTTTGTTCTCGCCGTCGCCATCTTTACACCCGAGACCACAACACAGAGCGCCTCCCTCTGCATCCGGGTGAAAAACATCCGTCCTCTCTGTCTTTCCGTCCGCCACGTCTGACATGACAGTTTCTCTCCCCTCGTCCCTCCTCCCCCGCTCCCTCCCTCCCCACTTCTTTCTCGTCAGCTTTATTATGAAAAGTACACAGTTTCGATAGAGTGCCCTTCTGACATTTTCGACTTATTAGCTAGTTTTCGTACCGTCTTCAATCAACCTCCTTAATCCTCATAGGGAGAAGCGCTTTTAATTCACTGATGGACTGATAAGGGGGTGCCGAGCAAAGCGCCAGAGAAGCGGCGGCAACGCTGGCAAAGCAGGCCTCGGATGAGGAGGGGAGGGGAAAAAAAATAAAAAGAAAACGAAAAGACGGGGGAAAAAACGATTTACACGTAGATGAATCGTGCTTACAAGATGGAACCCTGGGCATTAGGAGCGGATCTGAATTTCCTATCTGTCATTTTTTTTTCACCCTCCCTCTCTTCCTCCCCCCCTCAGCCGCCGCCGCATTCGTTCAGTGTTTTTTTTTCCCCTCCCTCTCTCTCTCCCCTCCTTCTTCTCCGCCATTACCCTTGCTGATTGCAATCTTTAAGCGCCATTGGGCCCACTGCTTCTGCAGTTTTTAATCTGTCTTTAATCCCATAGATTTTAAATATTCCCCAGCTCCCGGAGACTGGAGGCAATTAACTGCCCTTCTGATGCTCTCCTTATCAGTTGCCTCCTTGTATCTCTCTGAAGCAGCCTCAAGACACTGCCAGAGCTGACAAATAATACCGCCATTTACCGCCGAGCATCCTCGGGGACTGGAAGGGAGCGCGCGGCGCAGCCACCGCCGCATTCTAAACAGGTATTTGGTAAACATATCATACAGAGGAGCGAGAGGAAGGAAATATACTGCAACAACACTCCCAAAAGCAATGTATGTTTGTCTGGCTGCCTTTTTTTTTTGTAGGCGTGTATGCGTGTTCTGCCTCGGACTCGGAGACAAAAGATTGTCCTCCAGCCTGATGTGAGGAGGCAGCGCTCGCAGCCCGCTGCGTTGATACTAATACACGCAGCCCGGCGTTCACGCTGAGAGAAAATGAAAGATTTGAGACACATGGCTCTCTGTCTGTTTTATTTTTACCCTTTCTTCTTCTTCTTTTTTTGTAGACTTGTAGCAAAGTAACGTGAAGACATTTGTCCAATTTAGGGCGTTTGACTTGACAAAAAGGAACAAAAACAACAACAAAACAAACGTATGAGACACAGATGCCCACACATCTGCAGCGCTTTCATCGATAACCCTTTCCTTCGCCGCACAATTATGCACCATAGCTAAAGCATGATTCAAGGACCCGCAGCCCCAAACTGATGCAGGGATAAAAGGTCAGGAGATGAGCATCGTATATGAGACACAGATGCCCGGCATGATTTGTTTTAGCGTGTGGATGTATGATATGCTTGATTACTACACGGTTCGTACGGTCATGAAAAACCTGGAGAAGTCATGGAATTTGCAAATAGCAGCAACAAGGCCTGGGAACATTTTTGAAAACTAAATATACCCTGAAAGTTTTGGACAAACCTGTAAGATAACACATGATACATCCAAGGACCATGAAAAATTTAAAAATCCAACAATATTTCTGTTTTTACAGTTTCTGGCTGTGATAATTGGTGCTTTTTTTCTTCAGATGGCTGTGTTTTGTATTTATTTTGTTTTGTATTGTTATTTTGTTTTTGTTTGTTTTATTGTTTCAGGCAATTTTGTTTTTATTTGAAAATTTTTAGGTGATTTTTGAAGAAAAAATGCTTTAAAATGGTGATTAGTTTTTCTTAAAACTTTTGGGGTATTTTTTTCCTTTAAAATGTTTTGGTGACTTAAAAAGAAAAAAATCTAGCTTTTTTTTTCTTTAAAAAATTGCGAAACAATGTTGTAATTTTTTTTCTTTAATAGTTTTTGGCAAATTTTTTTTCTCATAAAGTTTTTTGTGATTTTGTTTTTCTTTCAAAATTTGTGGTGGCTTTTTTTTGTTTGTTTGATTTAAAGAAAACATACCTCTCAAATCTTTTAAAGAAAAAAATCACCAAATTGCCTTTTTGTTTGGTTTTGTTTTTTTAATTGATTTGGAGGGCACGTTTTCTTTAAAAACTGGCAGTAAAACAAATGCAAAGTACAGCTTCTTAAAGTTGTATGCCCCTCCCCTAAAGCCATGACATGCCTCCCCCTTTTTGCCTCCCCCCAAAAATAACAAACAGTCCCTAAATTATACAAATACACAGCTCTAATCCTGTTCTGAATTTAGAAATAGTATATATTTTAGAAATCGATTCAGATAATGTTTGGTGTTGAACATTTAGCTCAAGGTCATGGAAAAATCCTGGAAATTTTTTGATAAAAAAATGATTCCTGTAACAAAATACTAAAGTAAAGTTAAGGACTCATTTTTAGTTTTTTTGCTTTATGCAATTTCTGAAAAAAATAAGATGACAAAGAGTGAAAGAATGTCTTTATTTTACCCAAAAAATGCAAAATAATGAAACTCCAGAGTTCAGAGACCTTTGTTCCTCCCGTCAGACACAACGTGACTTCATCTCAGCGCCGTTGGTTTCTGATTTTGTGGATCACACTGAGTCCTGGGATCGTTTAGCTCAGCCTTGACCTTTGCCAAACGGTTTGGGGTTCACACGAGACATCCAGGGTTTCCCTTTTCTTTCTCTGCAATCTTTCCAATCACTCCTCCTGATAATGTGTCCTGTGGCAGCGCGATGAATGCAATCACCAGCCCGTGCACCACAAGCCCGCTAACAACACCACAAGACACTGCGGCTCAGCCAAACCCGGCGGGCGCAGCCAAAACCGGCAGATAACCATCAGCTAAGAGCTTTGTGACATCATCAGACAGAGACGGCTACTGACTCCATGCCAGGTTAGAGAGCTGCTAATCCAAACCACAGACTACAATAACACAGACGGAGACAAAAGCAGGGAATGTGCATCATTACAAACACTCTTAAACTCTTAAGCTCTTTGTTGACCCGAACAACGCGGCCGCTGTAATGGAGCTTGTACCTTCTTTCAGGTCGCTGCACGGCCGCCGAGATCAGATCTGATGATCATAACTCGATATTTATGACACAAAAACTTCACAGTCCAGCTCTGTGTGTTCGCTCATCACCAGTGGCGTCATTAGGCCTGGGCGTCCGAGGCTTCAGCCCCAAATATTTAGAAAAAGCCTTGGATAGAAACATGTATACAGACTGTTCTTTACTTATCAAAGAAGGTGGGACTTGATACTTGAAAATCCAACAACAATTTCTGGCTGGGATAGATGTTGTAATTTCCGTGAATTTTTATTTTGGGGGTGCAAGGGCTTGGAAGCCATATTTTCATTAAAAAAAAATTAAAAATTTGAAAAAAAAGAAAAAAGACCAAAAAAATCACCAAAAAAAGGAAAGAAAATAAATATTGTGTAGTAAAAAACAAATAGAAAATCACCAAAAAACTATCAAGAAAAGATGTTTAAATTACAAAAAAAGAGAAAAGGTTTTATGAAAAAAAATCACCAAACTTCTTTTTTTCAATTACCAAAAATATTAAAAGAAAATAAATTTAATATTGTGTAGCACAAGAATCTCCATGAAACTTTTTTGGCAATATTTTGTTCTTTGGGGGATTTCCCCAAAGAACAAAATATTGCCAAAAAAGTTGGATTTAAAAGAAAAAGATCACAATAAAAATTTAAAAAGAAGAGAAATTTTTAAAAATTGCCAAATTTCTTTTTAAAGATAACATGCCTTTGGAAGGCTACTTCTGACAAAAATACAATTATTTTTCCAACTCTGATGAGTACAATTTTAATGATAGCAATTTTAAAGTATTCTGTTTGTACTCAGCACTAATTACTAACAACTACTAATATTTATCACAATTCATGATATTTTTTAAAAAGTGTTTCAGGGTAAATAAGGTGCCAGAGTGGATAAAAAAAAAAAATCAAAATAAAGGTGGGAGGTCTGGGCTAAGCCCCCCGACGTCCTCAAATCCGAGAAGCGGCCCTGCTCATAACCAAAGTAACCCTTTGCTTGACAGCTGCGGGCGTTATCTTCCCCTCTGTAGTGTTGGATTACAGTGCACACAGGCTTCTCACCATTAAAATCACATTCAATTACAGAGAGGCAGGAGCGACTGGCGAGACAGCAGCTCCACTAATGTGGAAGGTCGTCAAATTATGATTGCAAATGCACTACATACGCCGTATATAAACACAGATAATTAAAAAAAATCTCCCTCTCAGACGTTCCGATGCATATTTCGGTCGTGTTTTCATGGGATCTGCCACCTCGCTGCATTTCATCTCTCGCGACGGGAGTTGGGATCGTCGCAGCCGAGGAGGGCATTGGCCAGGCAACCCAGCGGTGCATCATGGGATCGCGCTCCCTCGGCCAGCCGCTCCCGCGAACCAATCAGCTGCGAGCTCTGTTTTGTTTACCGCCGTATCTCCAACAGGATGACCTCTTTCTGGCTATGCCTCAAATTGGATGAGAGGAGCTGACACTATAGCCCGTACGAAGCCATGACTGCACTCATTCACTCTTATTGTGCCTATTCTTTAATCCACTCCCACATGTGTACACGTTGTGTCTCCCTCTATAAGTATCCATGTATATGTATGTGCATTTTGGGAGGTTAAGCCGCTCTCTAAGCGCGGACGATACCGATCCCGGGTCTGAGGGGGCCAAGGGTCCGCAGCTCAGCCCACAAACAGGAGGCTGTGCCAGGCAGGACATAGGCCAAGAGTTAGGGGGTGGTGGTGGCGGCGGCGGTTGTGGTGGTGGTGGAGGGGCGGCGGCGGCGGAGAGGGAGGGACGACAACCACTCTCATCCTTTTAAAACCCTGGCACTTGGGTCACACTAGGGGGCCACCCAATTTCACACTCCTCTCCAGCATGGCTCGCTTACAGAGAAATAGAAACACAGGAAAACAACTCGAGTCAGGCTGGAAAACAACAAATAATTTAAAAAAAGAAGAGCTGAAAATCTGCAATATTTGTTTCAGTGTCTTCAAAGGAATTTGCAAGTACACTGTGAAATTTGAAAAGTCGATCTTACTTCAAAAAATTACTTATTATGTTTACTTTATCTCTATTTGTTAGATTTAATTCATTTTATTAAGTCAACTTAAAAGTGACGTGAAAAATCTACAAATGGAGATGGACATTTTCGCCTTAAAGGTGGAACTGTGTTACAGTATATCTGGGTGTTTAAATTAAGTTAATACAACTAAATTTTGACTAAACTTAACACTTAGATATAAAGTAAACATAAACTTAATTAACTTTTTCTGTCTAGTTGATAGCAACTTAAACACATAAGTTTGTTTGACTCAACAGTTGTTTTTGGAAACTAATTGCATTTGATAAATAAAATAGGAACAAAAAATCTTTTAAAAACATCGAAATATTCAGATAAAATCTTTCTCCTTGGCTTTACTTAAGATTTTAACATGACTCCGGGTTATGCCATTTTATCACAAATATCAATCAATCTTCAGCCAGGTTGCAAAATGCATAAAACTGTTCAGTTAAGTTCAACTTTACTTAAAAACTTAAGTTGCTTTTACCTACAAAGATTAGAAGAAGTTAATTCACTCATCATTTTGAGTTGCAACAACTTCACAAAATTAAGTAAATACAACTAAAATTTAAGTATAATTAACAATTAGATGTGAAATAAACATATATTAAAAATAATAGCTATATTTACTTTCTTTTATCAAGGTAATCAGTTTGCTAGATTTATGAAAGTATGACCTTCAGTTGCAACAATTTCACAATATTAAGTAAATGCAACTAAATTTGAAGTAAACTTAATGATTACATAGAGAGTAAACATTAGTTACTTTACACAGTAAAATCAACTTATCAGATTTTTCAGTACACTTGCAAAACACACAAAACTGTTCAGTTAAGTCCAACTAACTTGTTTTACTTCAAAACTTAAGTTGCTGTCGCTTACAAATAGCAAGTTAATTCACTTATCATTTTTAAGTTGTGACAACTTCACATAATTAAGTAAATATAACTAAAATATATGTAAACTTAACAATAAGGTATGACATAAACATGAATTACAACCATTTATTTACCTTTATCAAAGCAATCAGTTTGCTAGATTTGTAAAACTAAGATCATCTTGCGAGTTAACGGTGACTTTTATTTTATTTTTTCTAAAGCCACAGGTCAGAGATTGCATTTTTCAGCCCGGCAAAATAAAACACACCCCAGCACTTTGCCTCAAATCCAATCAAGCTCCGTTATCAGTTGCCTTCTCATCAAGGGGGGCTGCTGATGGAGGCTGGCGGGGGCGGCGGTGGTGGTGGCGGTGGTGTCGGGGCTAAGCCGACCCCCCCCCCCATACACACACATCACCCAACCTACACCCCCCCACACATACACACACACACACACACACCACACACCACCCGAATCCACTCACCCCCTCCACCTCCCTATACCCCCCTCCCCTGGTTTCCGTGGCGACTGCTAAGCCCGAAGTTACGGTAAAGCTGGTGTGCCGCTGAGCCCTGGGCAGGATTTGTGACAGAGAAATCACATCAGCCTATGCTGATTAACAATTCCATTCCACCCTGAGATTTATATAAAAAAACTATCTTACATTTGGCTTTTTAATAGGAACGATCGCTATCTCAAATTGAGTCCCTGCAAACTTTAATAAAGGCTACAGGGTTGAGTGGCATTTTGCATGCTGATTTAGGCCCGATTGGCGGCTTTTGATGAGAGGGAGGCTGCTATGTAAAGCGGTGCTCCTAGCGCTTTTCCACATCGCCGGTTCAAATGCGGAAGGATAAGAACATGAAAAAAAAAATACCACTTCCATCTGCAATCTCCGGATTTCTCTCTGCCTTCCTCCCTCTCTCTCACTCTCTCTTTTTTTTCAGAAAATGATTGACTGTTGAATATGAATAAATGGAACAGAATGAAGCGGGAATAGAGAGACTGAGCGCGGCAGACAGAAGAGAGATGGAGGAAGAGACCGAGAGAGGGAACAGGAATAAAAGAAACCCTCTCCTGGACTTTTTTTTTTCTCTGGAGGTGAAAAATAAAATCATAAAGCCAAGGTTTTTATGCTCTCCCATTCTGACATTTGGAGAATGGTATTAGTGTAGAATATTCACAGCGTACAGAAAAAGGACCACGGGCGCAAGAGAGAGCCTGGTGTGTATGTGGCGGGAGGAAGAGGGGGGGCATCAAATAAAAAAACATCGCCAGAAACACTTATCCCCTCCACCCCTCCGCTCCGGCCCCCACAAATCTACATCGGTATTAAAAAACTATTTATAGTAAGAGTTCAGCTTAATGGGATAATCAGCTCTATTTGTAAAGATATTGGATAATCCCAAATAGTTTATATGGGCATAGAGATTTAAAACATTTTCATTAGATATACTGCATTTCGGGGGCATTTCAGATGTCCCTCAGTTCACTGTATAAGCCGGCCGAGACAAAAGAAGCTAGAAGGAGTAATTCCTAAGGCGATGGCCGAACACTGCGTCTGCTGTGGAGTATTTATTTTTTTTATTAACCCATTCAGATCCCAATTATTTTCCAAACACAGAAAAAAAAATGTAATGATGGTTTTCTTCTTAGATGCACTCATAAATCATCTGCTTTTGGATTAGGATGCTTTTATTTCTGTCCAGTGCAGAAATCACCTAATAGTAAAAATGACAATAAATGGTCTTTGGTAACCCTTTAAAACCCGGATCGATATTGTTGCACTGCATTCAGAGGCCTTTCACAAGCCTTTAAACATCTTTTAACCTGAGGAAGTTGATTTATTTTGAAAACATTTGGAAAAAGGCAACCAGCAACTTGGTCAGGAATGTCCGAAAAATTGTCCCCTCCAAAAAAACAAAATAATAATGACGTGACAAGAAATTGACTTGAAAATTAAAAGATTCATACATTACTATTAGTAACAAATGAACAGGAGAGACGTTTTTTTGTTTCACGCTCACAGTGTAGCTTATTATAACAACAGGTTTTAAAATTTCTTTATAAAGTGTACATTATTTAACTTCCTTGTAACCTTATTTATAATGTTATTATAACAGCAGCACATTTAACTATTCACAATATATGTTGTGTATCGCGATATATATCGTGTATTGCGATATAGCCTTAAAATATCATGATATTAATTTAGCCATATCGGCCAGCTCTAGATGACATCACAGTAGCAGCGTCCCAAAATGTGAAGGGTAGACGCGGAAGGATACATAGAGCGTGATACGTAGACGCGGACGTTTACTGCAAAGCGGCAACATTTGATGAGTTGGGATGAGGACGTGTTGGACTGAAACGTGCCTCGTGCTTCCTCCTCTCGTCAAAGAAAAGGAAGAGGAATCAGAAAGGGTTAAAACACTTAAGTATGTTTGCATGCACAAAACTACCCGTCTAGCCCCTCCCCCACCCCGACATAACCAAAACATTAGAGCACAAATAATAAACAGCACTACATACAAGAACATATGAGGGTGCAAGTTCATAAATACAATGTCACAAATGGATAATTACAATGCAGATAAAAGAATTAAGCTCATTTAGATAAACAGAGTAAAAGAAATATTTATAAGCACATAAGACCCTCATAAAAGAGATGATCTCATATAAAACAGGTAGAATGACAATTAAAGAGCAAAGTTTTGAATTTAAAACAGATAAAAGTGCAAAGTAAGACCGCTATAAAATGTAATGATAATAAGTTAAAAATGTGACACCATCATATAATAGTATATTTGAGGAGGCAGTGGCAAAAAAATGCAAAATTTAGAAAATTTGTAATATTTAAACAGAATATGCTGTTTAAATGACCCATATTAAATTCTGAATATTGTCATATTTTGAGCAATATGTGAATATTAGTGTGTGTGTTGCCGGTGAGGAGAGCAGACCAGATTCTGCTGTTAACCTCATCATCAACCTGCTTTTCAAAAAACACCAACGCTTCCTGTTTCAAACTGGCGTTGCACAACTCCTGGCAGTGGAAAAAAAAAACAAAAAACATTTTGCTGATGTTGAGCATGTACGCTCTGCCGTGTCAAAAAAAAAAGAAAGATGAATAGTGCTTTAATTATGCTTTTTTTTTTCATCATATTACATGCAGAGTTTAGTATTACAGAATGTTCACTCCAACCAGAACCAGGGCTGAAATAAAAAGAGAGGAAGAGGAATAGAGAGAGAGAGGGAGGAGTGGGGGAGTTAGGGGAAGAGGGCCAATGGAAGGCATCCAACAGGATCAGTGAGTCGGGCACGCTGCCAACGCCTGGCACACACACACACACACACACACACACACACACACACACACACAGACACACACAGACACACACACAGTTTATATCTGCCCCGCCTCTCTCCCTCAAGGAATCCCTCGTACACCCCGCAGGGTGGACCCCGTCCACCAGGCATCAGTTGCCCCACCCCACTCTGTCAGCCAGTAACAGAGCACTGGCCCTACTGGGATGCCATTTTGCAGGTGGATAATGGTGTTTGGGAGGCGAATTTGGGGGATAAAATCATGTGACGTAGCCAGAGTAACCTCAAGAGGAGTTAATCCCCAGAGACAGAACTGTGAAGAAACACTTTACATTTATTTGTTTGTTTTGTTTTTTTCTTTAACATCGTCTTATAAGAATAGCCACAAGTCATCTTTTCAAAGATGTTACAAGTAAAAGTCGTGCATTTAAAATTGAACTTAAGTATCACAAACAAATATACTTAAGCCTTTGAAACCGTAGCAAAGTGGTTTGATTTCTTTGCATGTGAGAAGGAAATGAGAAAAAAAAGAGTCAAAAATTTGCAACAAATTAGGGGAAAAATAGTCTAAAAATTTTTTAAAAATCATATATATATAATAAAAGGATATAACCTGGAAAAAGGTTTATATTTTTAATAATTCTGCAACAAAATTTTGAATATGTACTTATATATGCATTTTTTTTCTTTTTTCCCCTGGACATTTCCCTTAGCTTTTTTTAAATTAGAAGTAATTAGAAATTAGAAAGAAAATTAGAAAATTGGTTATTTGACCTGGAAAGAATAGGTATATATAAAAAAAATGCAACTCTGAAATGGGTAAAAAGCATGAGAAGATTACTTGACAATTAGTTTTAAAATAATCACTCAAAAGATTTTTAAGAGGATATGACCTGTAAAAGTTTAATAATAAAATTAATTCTGTAACACAATTTTCCCCTAGCTTTTTTTTGATTAGCAAGATATTGGAAAAAAAAGTCTAAGAATATTAACTAACAATTTTTAATTTTATAAAACTTTAAAAGAGGTTAACATTAACAAAATTTTAACAATCCTATTGCATACATTTTGAATATGTAATTATATATGTAGGTTGGTTTTTTTTATATTTCCCCCTAGGGTTTTATTTATTAATTAGTAAGAAATTTGTAAAAAAAAAAAAAAGTATAAGAAAATTACCAGAAAATAAAACATAAAAGTAAAAATAATTTAAAAAGTTCAACACAACAAGCTTAATTTACAATAAATCTATAACATAATAATAAATATGTAATTATGATCATTCAGAATTTTTCTTTTTTCCCCGTAGACATGTTCCCTTCCTTTTTAAAAATAGTTTTTTAAATCAAATTTCTTGCAATTCATGGAGATTTTTTTTTCCTAAATTGCTCATTGCCTTATTCCTTTGTCCACGTTCACGAAGGAATTTACACAATAAGATATCTTTAATTAATTACTTTATTCTAACGTAATGGTTTCTTTGACAGACCATCCACCGCAGGAATGTTTATAAAGTTCTTTTAAGTATCTTTTATTTGTGGTTTAAAAATCCGATACGAAATGATGTTTTGTCGGTTGCCGATGGCAACAACGTTGGTTAATTTTTATAAGTATTTGACACTGTCGCTCACTGACAGCTGTAGACCTGTTATAGATATCCGGTTTGTGGGCATAAGCTCGTCAGCTTATGTAAAGCCGTGAGCTTATGGATGATAAATACCATTGTTTAAGTGCCAATAAGTGAAATGCACATCGACTATTAAAAGGAAGGACTTGTTGATGGAGAAGTAATCTCCTTACAGTTTTCACATACCACCATGAATCTAACACACACCGCATGTGTCCAAACAGTAACAAACCATGTCCGGCCGCACAATCCGTTCAAGATGCATGTGCAGTTATCACATGCTGACAGCCCTTGTATCAAGAGCACAGTCCATTGAGATGCATATAGAAAAAAAAACACCATGTCATCCCAGTAAAACCAACGTAAACAATGTGAGGAAGCCACTGGGGAGCGAGCTCAATGCGTCCATATCAAATCAAAGACAGAGACAGACTGAAAGACGAGCTTTGAGAGGACAGATGCAAAGTTGAGATGTTGTTTTCTGCACCACAAAGGTTAACTTCTGTATATTCAACTTGCTGCAGCTGCAAGTGGCAAAAAAATGCTTCAATGTAACCACTCTGGGCATGTTCACGCTGCCAGTCAGAGTTTGTACAGTCAAGAAAAACTTGGAAAAGTCATAAAATTTTGTTTCACAAACCTGTAAAGTAAAAACACAATGTCTCCAAAGACCGTCAAAAATATGAAGAAAAAAATCACAAAAAAAACTTTCTTTAAAAAAGAAAGGAGAGGATGTCAGGGATAAAAACATTTTTTAAAGAAAAAAAATTACCAATTTTTTTTCAAGTCATCAAAATGTCTGAAAGGACACTTTAAAAAAAGAATAAAAATCATCCATTTTTTAAAAGAAAAAAATGTCCATCTATTTTTTTTAAAACAAATGCCCAAAAACTTTAAAGTCATAATATCACCAAAAATTGTTTAAAAAAAAGGATATATATATATATATATATATATATATATATATATATATATATATATATATATATATTCAATTCTTTTTCATTAAAAAAGTCCCCAAAATGAAAAACTACTAATAATAATAATAATAATAGTCTTTTTATTTCCAAAAAAAATTTATTTTTTTAAAGAAAATAAAATTGGCATTTGTTAAGTGAAACATGTTTTCTTAAAAATCGCCAAAAAATAAAATGAAATAAAGTAAAACAAAATAAAATAAATTCCATAAATGTTTTTTTCTTCCAAAATCACCAATAAAAAAAGAACCGACGAGTATCAACAGTCATTTCAGCGAATGTATTGTCTTTAAAATTTGCATCAAAGTCATAAAAACATAGTGGCGAAAAAAATCCTAAAATTCTAGAAATGTCCTAAAACCCTACCATTTTGCAAAAGTGACCCCCAAGCAAAGTAAGGTGACAATCCCTGGCTGAAAGAGTCTTGTGGGTCTCCACACACACACACACACACACACACACACACACACACACACACACTCTGCCCCTCCTTAAAGTGGCCCAGGACCCTGTTGGTACTACCCCTCCCCCACCCCCTCACCTCGCTCACTGGCCCTCCCCGGCCGGCGCTCTCCTGTGGCCCCGATAAGATGCTATCTGTGGCCCTCTAAGCACTTGAGAGGCACTTTAGGAGATCACTGGAGCCATTACCATGAAAAGTAAAAGATACAGGGCCGTATTGATGCCAGATTAATACTGACCAACATGTTATTGATTCCCCTCTCCCCTCTCTCTCTCGTCCGGCTTTTCTTCTCCTTCGCTCTGGACCTCTGGCGGCGATCTTATTTTCTGATGGAGCCGTGTTTTGTGGCCTGGCTTGGGGAGGAGGCCGCCTCCTCCTCCTCCTCCTCTTCGTCGTCCACTATCTACGGTTTCACAGGGCCATCCTTTAAAAGGCGCAGAGCAAAGGCTCGCCGTTATCTGCCGATGTTATTCAATTGTTACGGGACAATCTGGGCCATTAGCCGGCTGTGTTAAATAATGCATCCGCTTTTAAAGGGGGAGCCTTATCTGTGCTGCGCGTGTGTGTTTTTTAACATTATTAGTATAGGAGCGTAATGAAAGGTCCCTGCCTGATGGGCGCTGATATACCGCCAAGGTCTCTGCATGAAGCGCCACGGCAACAACAACAACAACAACAACAGCGCATAAACAAACGGTGACCTTTTTAATGAAGCCGGTTTTATCTGGTTTTATTAAAAAGGAAAACAAGAAGCGGAAACGCTTCAGACGAGATAAAAACGCATTTAAAATGCGCTCGTCTAAAGACGGCGCCAACAATCGATCACAGTGCAGGGAGGAAAAAAAAACACACCGCACCTACGCTCTGAGAAATGAAGGTGCTAACTAGAACCTCACAGGGTTCTTAAGCTTGGAGAACCCTCTTTGGTTCCTTGTAGAACCTTTTTTTTAAGAATCCAACTGGAACGTGTTCAGAGGGATCTACCTAAAACCACCTGTGAAAGGTTCCACCAAGAGCCCCTGTGTGAGGCTCTACACAGAGCACGTCTATGGTTAAGTGTTTCCACCCTGAACCCTGTTTGGAGGTTCTATCCAGAACCTTCCTATCCCAACCGGGAGTTTCTAATAAGAACCTCTTTATATTTCAAAGGCTTAATCTAGACCCCATCCGAAAGGTTTTACCGAGAACCTTTTTAATATTCCAAGAATTTCATCTAGAACCCATCCAAGAGGTTTTTACTGAGAACCTTTTTATATTTCAAGGATTTCACCCAGAACCCACCCAGGAGGCTCTACTGAGAACACATTTCTTTTCCAAGAACTGAATAGAGAACCCGCCCAAGGCATTCTTTTCAGAACCTTTTTATATTCTACGGATTTAATCTAGAGCCCACGCAGGAGGTTCTACTTAACACTCATTTATATTCAGAGAGTTTCACGTAGAACTTTCCCAGAGAGTTCTAGAGAGAGCCCATTTATATTCGAAGGGTTTACTCTAAAAGCCATCCATGAGGTTCTACCGAAAACCTTTTTATATTCCAAAAGTTCCATCAAGGACTCACTCAAGGGGTTCTTTCAAGAACTTTTGTATATTTCAAGAGTGCCATCTAGAACCCACCAAGGGGATTCGACCAAGAACCTCTTTATATTTTTAGGGTTCAATCTAGAAACCACCCAGGGAGGCTCTAAAAATACGACATTACCCATTGATCTGTATTTCTCTAATCATGGTTTTAGTTCTTAGTTAGTCTTACAAAGAACCCTTGAAGAACTCTTTTTTTTGTTTCTTCAGAAGTTAAACGTTCTGTGTAGAACCTCAACCCAGGAGGATGAACCCTTTTTGAGCCTGTGTTTCTCAGAGTGTGCAGGCCGGTGTGTTGCTATGAGACACAAAGGGAGGACGAGATCGAAGGCGGAGGTGAAGAATGAGGAACCTGAAGGAGAGGGAGAACAGATGGAGGAGAGGATGTGAGGGATGAGTGCAGAGCGAGGGAGGGATGGAGGGATGGCGGGGGGGCGGCAGCGGCGGGCGAGCGATAACCGCAGTGTCTTCAGTCACAGATTTACACAGGCCATTGCACTCCCATTCTCCGCGGCTCTTATCAGCCGAATTATTGAGCAGTGTGGCACACCATTAAAAATTCTGCTTAGATTTCACAAAAATCAAATTGCGTGAGGTAATGAACGCAGCCTTCAAATGGACGCCGCACTGATACCCGTCCTCAGCGGGCGGGAGGACGTCTCAGTCATAACTCGCTATCTTTATTGTGCTTCTACGCTGACTGAACTGCGCCACCGGAGCAGGAGAGCGCTTAATAATCGCCGCTGCCCGCCATCTTAAAGGGATGAGTTCGTGGCCTTTACTTTGCAGCTGTTTTGCAGCTCCGGTATCCGTTTCCTTCTCCAGTTCTCCATCTACCCCCCCGCCCTTTCTTCTTCTTCGCTCCTTTTTCTCTGCAGGCCACGCTGTCGGCTAAGGTCACACGGGTCAGCATGTAGAGTTTGGTTGGTTTCTGTTTTTTGTGTACGAGTTTAAAACGGTTTGATTTATGCAAACCAGCTGAACCTCCATTTTGACGTGTTTTAGCCATTTTGACGTGTTTTACTCTATTGCTGTGCGTAAACCCAACTGCAACGCGCTGTATTATTTTACTTTGTGGGGTGATCTCAGATTTTAGGACATTTCCAGGATTTTAGGACATTTCCAGGATTTTAGGACATTTCTAGAATTTTAGGATGTCTCTCAGATTTTTCTAGGATTTCTAGGATTTAAAAACATTTCTCAGATTTTAGGACATTGCTAGGAATTTGGGACATTTCCAGGATTTTAGGATGTTTCTCTGACTTGAGGACATTTTTAGGATTTCTGAACAGTTCCAAAGGGTTTAGGTTGTTTCTCAGATTTTAGGATGTTTCTAGGATTTGAAGACATTTCTCAGATTTAAGGAGGTTTCTAGGAATTTAGGACGTTTTCAAGATATTAGGATGTTTCTCAGATTTTAGGACGTTTCTTGGATTTAAAGACATTTCTAGTATTTTAGGACATTAGGGTCTTAGCTAGGACCTCTGTTGGGGGTGTGGGGGATCCTCCACTGACACTTTTTTTGATCAACAAGCTCTATTTGGATGCTGTTTTATGTGCTCTGACACCTTATGGAGACTAAAAGTACAAAAGCAATTCCCAGTGTCAATCACTTTAGTGTTATTGTGGATTAGAAAAATGGTTGCCGGGCCACCTGGCACCCTATCAGCAGACAGATTTGGCCTGCGGGCTGTAAGTTGAGTGTCACTGCACATTTTATGTAATTTCCAGTAAATACTCTAATATAAAACATGTATTTTCTGATTTAAAAAGTAATGTTACAAATGTAGGAAGATAGCAAACAGGTTAGTCATCCATCTTTTAGTGTTTACGTCTCCAGTCTGATCTCAAGTGCACAGCTGATAGCTACATGATTTGTTTACATGCAGAAACATGAAGTGCATATGTAATATAATCAGTTTGGACAGAGAGCTCCTCAGTTACATGATGCTACATGATATTCGGACGCTCTGCTGGGACACATGACGTCCCATTGAGGGTGACCTGGTAAAATTCATTAAACTGGTCTGTTGTTTGTCTCAAAATCAAACCCTTTTAAAAAGTTTCACACCGGCCAAATGCTATCAGCGTCCCCCTCCTCCACAGCGCTGTCTGCTGATGACGGAGCGCTCTGAAGCCGGGCAAGAAACACATTTCAAAGATGTCAGCACCCTTGTTTGGGTTGGCCCGCGCTGCTCAAATACAATCATCGGCACAGACAAGCACACAACTTCATTTGTCTTCTTAATTTACGGCTCCGACACATTAAAATAAAACAGAGAGCTGGGGAGGGCTGAGTGTCGTTCTCACAGACGGCGCTGAAGACAAGGCTTCGTTGTCTGCAGCCGAGAGACTGACAATAGAGCGAGGTAACACGAAGGAGCGGCAGGGCATGTGGAACCACTTTGTACCTTCCAACAGCCATAAATCTCAGAAGAGTTTAGCTTTTTGACACATAAGACGTTGACATGCGGGCATGCTAAGAAGTCATTATGATATTAGCTGAAAGAGAAAAAGGATTGACTTCTTTTTATTATTTCTCGTTGTGCAGAGGGGAATTGGGGTAGTTTCTTTAAATGAAAAAAGAAAAGTATTTAAAAGACGTTATTACATGTCAGGTGGAGTTTTAGCACTATAAATCCTTGTCAGGGTAATTTAGACAAATTGATATACAGTAATTGCCTTTCGCAGATTGACAGATGTTTTTTTTTAATCGCTTGAATTGTGTGAATACAAAACCATTTTTTTTTGTATTTTGTTTTTGGTTTGACAAAATGTTGACTTCATACTATTAACCCGGTCTCTCTCCCAACTTGTCAAGTACAGATGCTTGGTCAGTGACGATTGGTGTCAGATATCGTTGCACCCTGTAGCGACAGTATGAGACCCACTGTGGCGGCTTTTTTGACACTCTGAGAAACTGCCGTGGTATAAAGAGTGAGAAAAGTCATCATGGACAGGTTAAACAAACTCAGGATTTTCACCTCTACAAAGCTAGTCATAATAGTTTGTCACAACTGTACTTATTATTCATATAGGTAGATAGATAGATAGATAGATAGATAGATATACTTTATTGATCTCAAAACTGAGAAATTGGGGATATATAGGTAGAATAAAGGCCGAAACGCTGTGTACTGAGGCAGGTTAGGGTGGTGGATGGGTCAAACACGAACACAGAACGTCATCAGACGAGAAACATGGAAAACAAAACCACAGACACACACACAGAAAGGCAGACTCGTCTGCTGCAGAGCCGTGTACACACCTCTGCTCTATTCACAATGGAAAGCAGTCTATAGCCTATTTTTTAAGTTAACTGCGTTAAAAAAAGCTAGCTTGCATGCACTAGTGAAAAAAAGGGGAAGAAAGTGTTGCATGCAGCCTTTGACACCTCAACCACGAGGGGACTGCTGCTGCAAACTAGCTTTGGCTTCTTGTCAACTTGATGCTTTTGTTCTGATCTTGACTATGGTTTTATCGATACTTTTCTCACTCTGGGTCACGTGCAGAGTTCAACAGTGTATCTGCAGTTTCCATCCTGTTTCCTGTGACTGCTGGAGTGTGTTGACATGTGAGGTGTAAGAGAGATCCACTCTCCTTTGTCGCTGGGATGTCAACGGTAAAATCAGGCAGACAGCCAAGCTCCAATCCCCGCACCTCCTGAGTTCATCTGAAATGAGCGGCGAGGAGTCGGCAGAGTGGAGAGGACAGTCAGAGGGCACACGGAGCGCTCACACCGCACAGGCGTGCATGCAAGTGTGCATGAAGTGACAATGTCAAAATATCGACACCTTTTTTTTCTTTTTTTTCTGTTCCTCTGGGTGCCGGCACATGGGGAATGAAGAAATAACAGCACGAGTTAATTCCCCCTCTGAAAGGTGCGACATGTTGAAATGTAATGACTTGGCTTGCTGAACTGAAACCGAACACTGCTTTAAACCACAGAGGTGTCGTGGATGGGAGCCGAGAGAGAAAAGGGGCACGGAGGCAAAGGTTTCTTATCCAAATTAATACAGAGCCTCGCCTTTCATCACAGCCTTTATTGAGTAATATAGACTGTTCCAACTCACAATGGCTCTTTCAACACTCTCTTGGCAAAAGACTGCTGCAGATTCATGTCCCCCCCTTTTTTACACACTCCAAACATTTTCCTTATTTCGTACTTCTATCTCGGAGCCCGTTTCTGCTATTCATCTATTCCCCTCGCATCTCGCCTTTCCGGAGCCATCTTTTCACGGCCCCTTCATTGACAGTCTCCCAGTCCACCACCTCCCCTGGTCACCGGGGAGCTCATTCTTAGTTGCACAAAAAACGTCCGTCACGGATTGCCTTCCTCCCGTCCGCCTGTGAATTAGCTGTGTGATTACACTGAGCTGGTGGGGTAAAGCCCGTGGTTGGATTAGGGGCTGCTCGGGCTGAGGCCTGTGATTGGAGAAGCCCAGCAGAGTACAGACGGACCGACCCACAGACGGGCTGAGAGCGCTAGCGGGCTAACTAGCCGCAGAAGACAGGCGAGATGTGCACGCAGTTGTCGCTTTGGCACATCGCTCTGATACTGGCTGCGGAGAAAGGCCAGCCAGATGGAGAGAGTGCCAGGAAGCTGCAGAGAGGACAGCGTTTGGGCTTTGGGCTGTTATTTTTGGTTTTGGATGAATGGGGCCGGGGGGGTGGGTGGGGGGGCTGACATTAAGTTAAGTGGAACTAGATCCAGCAGTGAAGTTTGTCTGACAAATTGTCATTGTTTACGTGCTGTCATGTTCAAATGTCAGTGAATGACGAGTCGTTCCACAGAATAAACAGTGTGATAATGCAGTTTGGAGCATTAGTCTGATGAAGTGCAGGCCGAGTGCATTAGGAGCGAGATTTAAAAAGGTGGAATGTGCAACATGCGTTTCCTTAAAGAGTATTGTGTTTCACTTTGAACATGATGCTCTGTGCATGATTCAGAGCATTGGCTGCGCAAGTCTTAAGAAATCTGCGTCTGCAAGATGCAAGTAGCACAAAGACATACAGTCAGCAGCAGACTCTGAACAGACAACAACCACACAAAGTTTTAAAGACAAAATAATAAAGTTTGTGTTGCTTTGTCTCCCATAGGCAGGTTTCCATTACAGATTCGCTCAAAACTTAAGCAATTGTTGATAAAACAATGGCGAGGCGTCTGCGTTTCCACTGAGTCATGTTGTGTGACTTCTCCTCTGGCGGTAACATCCCAGTAACCATGGCAATAGATGTTCAAAACAGCAGCTTTATTTCTATTGCAGCCACCAAACTAGCCGTCATTATTTCCAATCCAAGGCCACATAGGCGTGTTATGGAGCCATGATGGAAAGACGAGCCCCTTATACACAAGAAATTTGTCAATTTTTTTATATTTTAAAGAAGCTGGGGTAGAATGTGCCAAAACACAACATTTTCAATTGCCATAATTATGTATTTAAAACTATCTGACACAGTTATTATTATTATTTTTATTATTATTATGAAGCACTAATTTTAAGATAATTGTTTTGTCTGTATATTTTCCTTTTACTTTATTTTTTTTTTATCTTCTAGTTTTCAGGTCATATTCTTGTACTTTTTATAAATTCTTTGCAATTTTTTGGCTTATTTCTTCCTAAATTGACTGTTGCCTTTGACCTCCATAATGACAGATTTTATGTGATGGTTTTATCGCTCTCTGTTCTGTTGAATGAGGTGGCCTACACAAACACACACAAAAACACAAATGCAGACATTATGCATACATTCATACCACAAAAGTGTCAGCGTACCTGAACCTGCTCCCTCTATCAGTGAGTGCATCTTTCTTGCTGCCTGTTTTTCTCCCCGCTCTGGTTCAGTCGACCGAATTACCACACAGAAACACTTGTGGGTGCCGCTAATGAGCGCAGATTACCCCCCTAAACCTCGCCCAGCTGCCTGGCTCATTTCTAACTCTGAGTCATCACGACAGGTAGCAACAGAGCAAAAAATGCAGCCCCGCCCACCTCCAGCAGCCCTCCACCAATCAGCACAGACCAAACAAATCAGAGTATTGAGTAACAGCGGTGATCAATCAGTGCAGGCTGATCATTACATGAGCTGGTAAATCTTATTATGACAATAACAATAGACCACACTGGATGAAATCCACATACATTTAAACTGAAGCTTTAAAAAATTAATTTTGTTTCTGCCTAAATCCTGAAAATTTCAATTACATAGAATAGTGAAACTCAGCTTGCGGCCCGCGGACCAAATCTGGTATCTGATAGGGTACTGAATGGCCTCCCAACTATTTTCTAATTCACAATAAAAATAAAGTGATTGACACTGTGAATAGTTTGTGTCCTTTTAGTTTCCATAAGGTGTCAGAGACATAAAACAGCATCAAAATAAAAAGCTTGTTGATCAAAAAAAGGGTCAGCGGAGGATCCCACACACCCCCGACAGAGGTCCTAGATAAGAAACGAATGTCCTAAAATCCTAGAAATGTCCTAAAATCTTAAGAAGTTCTAAAATCCTTAAAACGTCATAAAATCCTAGAAATGTCCTAAAACGCCAGAAATGTCCTAAAACGCTAGAAATGTCCCAAAGTCCTAGAAAAGGGTTAAAAGCCTAAACACATCCTAATATCCCAGATTTGTCATAACTGCTAAACGGTTCTAAAATCCTTAAACATCCTAAAACCCTAGAAATGCCCTAAAACGCAAGAAATGTCCTGAAATCTGAGAAACGTGTTAAAATCCCAAAAACGTGTTAAAATCCCAAAAACGTCCTAAAATCCGAGAAACGTGTTAAAATCCTAGAAATGTCCTAAAACACTAGAAATGTCCAGAAATCCTAAAAATGTCCTGAATTCTAGGCTGTCAGGAGTCAATATTTAGTGATATTCAGGAAAAGGTTTTCTGTGCAGATATTAATATGAACACTGTGTGAGGCCGAGTGCAG